>NW_013830178.1:0-426 GCF_000517525.1 Limulus polyphemus
ACAGCAGACGTTCAGTATATAAACACCCGGGTTATCGTATAAGTAACTGTACTTGTTAATACACAGCAGACGTTCAGTATATAAACACCCGGGTTATCGTATAAGAAACTGTACTTGTTAATACACAGCAGGCCTTCAGTAAATAAATACCCATTTTATTGTATAAGAAACTTTTTAATGATTTATTTATTTTGAAAATAACCAACTTTTTTACGCATCCATCCGACTGACGGAGAAGATATAGGGCTCTCGGTTGCGACACGTGGTGGGGCGGGGGTCAAATCAAAATGCTGACCTCCTATGCTATTCCCCAGGAAACTTAAGGGTATATGTCAGATTTGTTGACCACTAGTTCAACAAATCGCCAGTTACTAACGCGCACACACACACACACAGACGTAATGATTTATAAATGAAGTAGGAGCG
>NW_013830179.1:0-1171 GCF_000517525.1 Limulus polyphemus
GGGCCTGGTTTAGTAGCAGTTATCAATATATTATACAGCTCTGTAGAATACAACCGTTTATCATCCATATATAGAAGTGTATTCTACAGAGCTGCAAAATATATTTATAACTGCTACTAAACAAGGCCCGTCTATCATCCATATAATGAGATGTATTTTACTGAGCTGTATAATATATTGATAACTGCTACTAAACAAATCCCGTCTATCATCCATATAATGAGACCTTGTTTAGTAGCAGTTATCAATATATCATACAGCTATGTAGAATACACCTCTATATATGTATGATAGACTGTCCTTGTTTAGTAGCAAATATCAATCTATTATACAATTCTGTAGAATACATCTCATTATATGGATGACAGACGGGCCTTCTTTAGCCGCAGTTATCAATATATTATACAACTCTGTAGAATACATCTCATTATATGGATGATAGACGGGCCATGTTTAGTAGCAGTTATCAATATATTATACAGCTCTGTAAAATACAACTTTTATATATGGATGATAGACGGGCCATGTTTAGTAGCAGTTATCAATATATTATACAACTCTGTAGAATAGTCCTCTCTATATGGATGATAGACGGGCATTATTTACTAGAAGTTATCAATATATGATATAGCTCTGTAGAATACATCTCATTATTTTTAGTAGCATTTATCAATATATCATACAGTTCTGTAGAATACACTTCTATATATATGGATGATAGACGAGCCTTGTTTAGTAGCAGTTATCAATATATTATACAACTCTGTAGAATAGTCCTCTCTATATGGATGATAGAGGGGCATTATTTACTAGCAGTTATCAATATATGATATAGCTCTGTAGAATACACTTTTATATATGGATGATAGACGGGCCTTGTTTAATAGCAATTATCAATATATCATACAGCTCCGTAGAATACAGCTCTATATATGGATGATAGGGTGGCCTTGTTTAGTAGCAGTTATCAATATATTATACAACTCTGTAGAATACATGTCATTATATGGATGATAGACGGGCCTTGTTTAGTAGCAGTTATCAATATATTATACAACTCTGTAGAATACATCTCATTATATGGATGATAATCGGGCCTTGTTTAGTAGAAGTTATCAATATATTATACAACTCTGTAGAATACATCTGTTTATATGGATTATAGTCGGGC
>NW_013830180.1:0-430 GCF_000517525.1 Limulus polyphemus
GTATAACAAAAGTATTTAGCCAGGTTCCTGTCTCATGCTTTACAGGTACAACAAAAGTATCTAACCATGTCCCTGTCTCATGCTTTACAAGTATAACAAAAGTATTTAGCCAGGTCCCTGTTTCGTGCTTTACAGGTAAAACAAAAATATCTAGCCAGATCCCTTCTCATACTTTACAGGTAAAACAAAAATATCTAGCCAGATCCCTTCTCATACTTTACAGGTAAAACAAAAATATCTAGCCAGATCCCTTCTCATACTTTACAGGTAAAACAAAAATATCTAGCCAGATCCCTTCTCATACTTTACAAGTAAAACAAAAGTATTTAGCCAGGTCCCTGTCTCATGCTTTACAAGTAAAACAAAAGTATTTAGCCAGGTTCCTGTCTCATGCTTTACAGGTAAACAAAGTATTTAGCCAGGTTCCTGT
>NW_013830181.1:0-1044 GCF_000517525.1 Limulus polyphemus
AACAGCACACACAACCAATTCTTGCACTACTCTAATCAGTCAACAACACCCACAACCAATTCTTGGACTACTTTAATCAGTCAACAGCACCCACAACCAATTCTTGCACTACTCTAATCAGTCAACAGCACACACAACCAATTCTTGCACTACTCTAATCAGTCAACAGCACACACAACCAATTCTTGCACTACTCTAATCAGTCAACAACACCCACAACCAATTCTTGGACTACTTTAATCAGTCAACAGCACCCACAACCAATTCTTGCACTACTCTAATCAGTCAACAGCACCCACAACCAATTCTTGCACTACTCTAATCAGTCAACAGCACCCACAACCAATTCTTGCACTACTCTAATCAGTCAACAGCATCCACAACCAATTCTTGCACTACTCTAATCAGTCAACAGCACCCACAACCAATTCTTGCACTACTCTAATCAGTCAACAACACCCACAACCAATTCTTTCACTACTCTAATCAGTCAACAGCATCCACAACCAATTCTTGCACTACTCTAATCAGTCAACAGCATCCACAACCAATTCTTGCACTACTCTAATCGAATAACTAACGTTTTCACGGCTACAAAGTTCTGAGTTGTTTTTTCAGCAGTAAAGGGATACGAAACATAAACTGTCAGATCCAGTAGGCCACACCCGACCCTTAAGGACAGATGATTTCAAGTTTAGACTTATTAATTTATAAATATATCTCATTGTTACGTATTAATTTATAGTTATCTTTCATTATTATGCATCAATTTATAATTATCTATCACTATTATTTATTGATTCATAATTATATCTCATTGTTACACGTTGGTTTATAATTATCTTTTACTATTACATATTAATATATATATATATGTATTGTTTTTTATTCCTGTAACTTCCCAGTGGAGCATAGGGCCGCAACAACACCTCGCCAACTGAAGTTGTTGTTGCAGTTACTTGTAGCAGGTTGGTTTTTACGGGGTGGAGTAGCCAGCCCCGCGCCCAACCCTACTTATTTCTCATCCTGGACTTGGGACCAGGC
>NW_013830182.1:0-503 GCF_000517525.1 Limulus polyphemus
TACCTTACAACCCACATCATGTCCTGACATATAACTAGCATCATATTTTGTCAAACCTTGTAAGGTATAGCTTATCACATTATGTCCTGACATATAATTAGCATCATATTTTGTCAAATCAAGCTCAACCTTACAACTCACATCTTTTCCTGACATATAACTAGCATCATGTTTTTTCAAACCAAGCTATACCTTACAACCCACATCTTGTCCTGACGTATAACTAGCATCATATTTTGTGAAATCAATCCCTACCTTACAAACCCACATCTTGTGATGACATATAACTAGCATCATATTTTGTCAAATCAAGCTATACCTTACAACTCCCATCTTGTCCTGACAAATAACTAGCATCATATTTTGTCAAATCAAGCTCTACCTTACAACCCACATCCTGTCCTGACATGTAACTAGCATCATATTTTGTAAAATCAAGCTATACCTTACAACCCACATCTTGTCCTGACATATAACTAGCATCATATTTTGTCAAATCAAGC
>NW_013830183.1:0-429 GCF_000517525.1 Limulus polyphemus
TTTTACCAAGTAAGGTTAACGATGAGTATGGTTATAAATTGGGTTACTAGAGTTACACCTAGGTGTTCATGGAGTAGTTGTACCAAGTAAGGATAAAGATGAGTACGGTGTTTATAAGTTCGGTAATTAGAGTTACACCTAGGTGTTTATGGAGTAGTTGTACCAAGTAAGGCTAAAGATGTGTATGGTGGTTATCAATTCTGTAACTAGAGTCACACCCAGGTGTTCATGGAGTAGTTGTACCAAATAACGCTTAAAATGAGTATGGTGGTTATAAATACGGTAACTATAGCTACACCTAGGTATTCTTGGATTTGTTGTGCCAAGTAAGGGTAAGATGAGTATGGGGATACACATTCAGTAACTAGAGTTACACCTAGGTGTTCATGGAGTAGTTGTACTAAGTAAGGCTAAAGAAGAGTATGGTGG
>NW_013830184.1:0-790 GCF_000517525.1 Limulus polyphemus
AAGGCGTCTACGAACTGATCCCTCAGCAACAACTTGAGGAGATCGGGTGGTGCAGTTGGGTAGGCCTTGTTTGCCATGCTTTCCAAGTCCTGTGCCAGCTCTTGCAGGCTCTCCCCTTTAGCACGGACTCTCGTCCTGAACCTGGCCCTGTATACTTCTGACTGGTTTTGGATTCCATACCTGAGTTCTAGAGCCGACACCAGTGTTCTATCGCAGTGCCTGTCGTCTGCTGACAACTGTCCAAGTATTTCCAGTGGTTGTCCCTTCAAGCTCGTTGCCAGATATACAGTTTTCTGTTCCTCTGTCCATCCATTCATCTCTGCCAGTAGCTCAAATTGTGCTCTATATGCTTCCCACGGTGCTTTCCCATCGTATTCCTTTGGCTTCCTTCGTACTGGACCACTCCTTGTACTGACATTCATATCTGGAAGACATATTCAGTCCCGTTAGAAGTCACATAAGCCCTATCCAGACCCTGCAGCTAAACCCTAATGCCCAGCCCCAGACAATGACTTTAAGTCGATGGTTGATGTCTCCTCCTTGTGTAAAAGACAATAAATCATCCTTTAATGTATCTAATTCGCTTTTAAATTTACTAATGTTTTCCATTTGTACTTCTTGCCACTGTTGTTGACTTTCCTGTAGTTGCTGCTGACTTTCCTGCAACTGTTGGATACTTTCTTCCTGTTTCCTTTCTTGTTCTAGTTGCCACTGCTGTAACCTCTCTTCTTGTTTCTTTTCTCGTACTTCTTGTTTCTTTTCTTTTTCCTCCAACAACTGCTGTAATTTA
>NW_013830185.1:0-470 GCF_000517525.1 Limulus polyphemus
GGTAACTAGAGTTACACCTAGATGTTCGTGGAGTAGTTGTATCAAGTAAGGCTAAAAATGAGTATGGTGGTTATAAATTCGGTAACTAGAGTAACACCTAGGTATTCGTGGAGTTGTTGTACCAAGTAAAGCTAACGATGCGTATGGTGGTTACAAATTCGGTAACTATAGTTACACCTAAGTGTTTCTGGAGTTGTTGTACCAAATAACGCTAAAGATGAATATGGTGGTTATAAATTCGGTAACTAGAGTTACACCTAGGTGTTCGTGGAGTTGTTGTACCAAATAACGCTAAAGATGAGTATGGTGGTAATAAATTCGGTAACTATAGTTACACCTAAGTGTTTCTGGAGTTGTTGTACCAAATAACGCTAAAGATGAGTATGGTGGTTATAAATTCGGTAACCAGAGTAAAACCTAGGTGATTATGGAGTAATTGTTCCAAGTAAGACTAAAGAATAGTATGGTGG
>NW_013830186.1:0-428 GCF_000517525.1 Limulus polyphemus
AAATTGCCTTGCGTGAAGGTGGAGGAGTATGATAGGCTTCTTGCCTAGCGGTGCGCACATGCTCGGCATTTTCCAACTTCCAATAATGCTTTAGTATCCACTTTCTTTGCTCTGTATTGTAATTATTTGACATTGTTCAATAGTACAGGGTTCCTGTAAATAAAAAAACTAATTTATAAAATGTATAACGTTTTTAAAACATGAGTAAATAGTACAAAATAAGGTTTCAGCATTATTTTTTATGATTTACATGTATATTTAAAACGTGATTGTGAAGAAGAAACAACTAATAGAGTAACTGTAACCCTACTTTTGGCCCATCCTGTATATATATCGTTGTAAATGTTTAATCAGAAGTTTTTATTTACCATATATATATATATATATCGTTCTGAATGTCTAAATAGAAGTTTTATATACCATATATA
>NW_013830187.1:0-742 GCF_000517525.1 Limulus polyphemus
AAAATACTATATTTGTGTCGTCTACACCTAAATAGATGATATTATTGTTCCACAGCGTAGTATTGGTAGATATAGGAAAATACTATATTTGTGTCGTCTACACCTAAATAGATTATGTTATTGTTCCACAGTGTAGTGTTGGTAGATATAGGAAAATACTATATTTGTGTCGTCTACACCTAAATAGATGATATTATTGTTCCACAGTGTAGTGTTGGTAGATATAGGAAAATACTATATTTGTGTCGTCTACACCTAAATAGATGATATTATTGTTCCACAGTGTAGTGTTGGTAGATTTTAGTTACGAAAAGTGAAATATCTTTATAAACAATGTTACAACATGTTAGACACTTTGTATGATTCCATTGTTCAATTAGTGTGTTGTAGTTACAAACAATGTTACAACATGTTAGACACTTTGTATGATTCCATTGTTCAATTAGTGTGTTGTAGTTACAAACAATGTTACAACATGTTAGACACTTTGTATGATTACATTGTTGAGTTAGTGTATTGTAGCTACAAACAATGTTACAACATGTTAGACACTTTGTATGATTACATTGTTGAGTTAGTGTATTGTAGCTACAAACAATGTTACAACATGTTAGACACTTTGTATGATTACATTGTAGAATTAGTGTGTTGTGGCTACAAACAATATTACAATATGTGAGACAACTTGTATGATTACATTGTTCAGTTAGTGTGTTGTGGCTACAAACAATGTTACAACATG
>NW_013830188.1:0-429 GCF_000517525.1 Limulus polyphemus
GGGACGAACAATAGCCACTTACAATAAACCAATAACAATTAACAATAACTTAATTAAATGTACAGAATTACAAAGACAAAATTACAATTCAACAAAGTCTCTTAATTTTATGGGACGTATCTTCTTCCATACTGGTCTCCGTCTCATTGGCTTCTGCTTCATATGGGGTTCATCTGCTTCATCAGGAAATGTTCTATCGTCGATAACAGTCACATCAGTGGACGTAACTTCATCAAAAGCTTCACCGTTTCCCTTCTCAAACTGAGTAGACTTTCTTCTTCGATGGTGGCTTCTTCAAGTGGCACGTCTTCAGCAGCGTCATTTGTTCTGTTGTCCACTTCGTCCCAACTGAAATGTCCTGGACAGTGATAATGCCTGTTGGCATGCACCACTTTTGGCTTACCTCGCCGACCACATTTTACCCAGAAA
>NW_013830189.1:0-725 GCF_000517525.1 Limulus polyphemus
GAAACTGGAGCTAACTTACAACTCGCTGAAACTAGAGTTAACATACAATGTACTGAAACTAGAGTTAACATACAATGTACTGAAACTAGAGTTAACATACAATGTACTGAAACTAGAGTTAACATACAATGTACTGAAGCTAAAGCTAACTTACAACTTGCTGAAACTAGAGCTAACTTACAACGTACTGAAACTAGAGCTAACTTACAATGTATTGAAACTAGAGTTAACAGAGATAATGAACTTACCCTGCTCCATTGGGGAAACGAACACTGAGTTTCATTAGTGACGTGATAGCATATTCCCTGGTTGGTAGTGTCATGTGTGTCGCAGACAGAATTTTTTCATAAACGTTAATAACATCATCATCAGTTACCTGAAACAGACCAAATCATCACATAAAAACTTGAATATTTCAAACATTCCCGCAAGAGTAAATGTAATAAACAAAACTGTAACCTCTGAACTATAAACCAGACATTTAGTAAATATGAAATGTACACATGGAGATTAAGAATTTCAAACATTACGTAATTATCGTATCATTTTTATATCCACTTTAACAATTTTGACCAAGTTGATCAACATGAACTAAACTGTAGGCCAATGTTTATAATAAGAAGTATATTTAATGCATTAAAAAAAACACCAATATGAATGCACACAATGATTATAATATGCCAATTTCTCAAACTTTCTTGAACTAATATCTTTGCTATTGATGC
>NW_013830190.1:0-431 GCF_000517525.1 Limulus polyphemus
AATAGTTACAAGATGTGGAAGAACCAAAGATACTGTGTGTTTTTTAATAGTTCCAAGATGTGGAAGAACCAAAGATACTGTGTGTTTTTTAATAGTTACAAGGTGTGGAAGAACCAAAGATACAGTTCATTTTTAGCTATACCAAAGTGTGAAAGAACCAAATTCAAAGTGTGTTGTGTTTTTCAGCTGTACCAAGGTGTGGAAGAACCAAAGTCACTGAGTGTTTTTTAACCAAACCAAGGTGAGGAAGAACGAAAGATACTGTGTGTTTATTAACTGTACCAAAGTGTAGAAGAACCAAATTCAAAGTGTGTTGTGATTTTTAGCTGTACCAAGGTGTGAATGAACTAAAATCACAGTGTTTTTTCAACCACATCTATGTCACGGTATTCTTTTAACCGTATCAAGGTGTGAAAGAACCAAACTCACAG
>NW_013830191.1:0-429 GCF_000517525.1 Limulus polyphemus
GAGTTACACTTGAGTTCAACACTACTGCTTCATTGTTTAACCCGAGTTCAACCTTTCTGCTTCATTGCTTAACGCGTATGAAGAGTTACATTTGAGTTCAACATTACTGCTTCATTGTTTAACCCGAGTTCAATCTCTCTGCTTCATTGTTTAACCCGAGTTCCATCTTTCTGCTTCATTGTTTAACCCGTAAGAAGAGTTACACTTGAGTTCAACACTACTGCTTCATTGTTTACCCCGAGTTCAATCTTTCTGCTTCATTGTTTAACCCGTAAGAAGAGTTACACTTGAGTTCAACACTACTGTTTCATTGTTTGACACGAGTTCAACCTTTCTGCTTCATTGTTTAACACGTATGAAGAGTTACATTTGAGTTCAACATTACTGCTTCATTGTTTAACCCGAGTTTCATCTTTCTGCTTCATTGTT
>NW_013830192.1:0-446 GCF_000517525.1 Limulus polyphemus
TTACTGAATTTATAACCAACATACTATTCTTTAGCCTTACTTGGTAGAACTACTCCATGAACACCTAGGTGTAACTCTAGTTAATGAATTTATAACCAACATACTCGTCTTTAGCCTTACTTGGTACAACTACTCCATGTACAACAAGTTAGCGCATGTGTAACCACCATTTTACCTTTAGCCCTACTTGGTACAACAACTCCACGAACACTTAGGTGTAACTCTAGTTTCGGAATTTCTAACCACCATATTCATCTTTAGCCTCACTTGGTACAACTACTCCATGAACACTTAGGTGTATCTATAGTTATAGAATTTATAGCCACCATACTCATCTTTAGGCTTACTTGGTACAACTACAACATGAAAACTTAGGTGTCACTCTAGTTACCGAATTTGTAACCACCAAATTCATCTTTAGCCTTACTTGGTACAACTACTCCATG
>NW_013830193.1:0-429 GCF_000517525.1 Limulus polyphemus
CCTTTATCTTCTTATTGACAGGACACAATATTTTTAAATCTTGTGTCTTTTTATTGACAGTACACAGTATCGTTAAATCTTTTGGCTTGTTATTGATAGTACACAGTATCATTAAATCTTATGACTTGTTATGATAGTACACAGTATCGTTAAATGTTGTGTCTTCTTATTGACAGTACACAGTATTGATAAATCCTTTATCTTCTTATTGACAGGACACAGTATTTTTAAATTATGTGTCTTCTTATTGACAGTACACATTATTGATAATTCCTGTATCTTCTTATTGACAGGACACAGTACTGATAAATCCTTTATCTTGTTATTGACAGGACACAGTATTGTTAAATCTTGTGTCTTCTTTTTGACAGTACACAGTATTGATAAATCCTGTATCTTCTTATTGACAGGACACAGTATTGTTAAATC
>NW_013830194.1:0-428 GCF_000517525.1 Limulus polyphemus
CCATCTTACAATCAGGATGTTATTTCCCTGATTAAAGAAATCATTTTGCTTTGATGCAAAAAACATGTCGATGTCCTCTTTAACACATTCCACATTTCCATACGTTTTTCCATTAAGATGGTGATGCAGCGAATGAAAAAGATAGTAATCTGATGGTGCCATATCTGGAGAATATTGTGAGTGGGGGAAACTTCCCAACCCAACTCCCTAATCTTGTGTTACGTCAAATGTGCCACATATGGATGTGCATTGTCGTGGAGAAGAAGAACACCTTTCCTATTGACGAGTGAAGGGCATTTCTGATGAAGGGCTTGATTTAAACATTCAAGTTGCTACCTATAGATCTCTACATTGGCAGTTCGCTGTGGATTGAGGAGTTCGAAATGAATTACTCCTTTGATATCCCACCAAATGTAAAGCATCACTTT
>NW_013830195.1:0-792 GCF_000517525.1 Limulus polyphemus
CATAATAACCTAATAAAGTGCTTATGCTACAGTAGTTTAAATGGTTACGATAACACATCGATGGGCCGCAATATTCGCACGCTGTTGGATTACTGTATCCAGATTTAATTAGGCTACAATAATACTAGCACGCTGTTGGATTACTGTATCCAGATTTAATTAGGCTACAATAATACTAGCACGTTGTTGGATTACTGTATCCAGATTTAATTAGGCTACAATAATACTAGCACGTTGTTGGATTACTGTATCCAGATTTAATTAGGCTACAGTAATACTAGCACGCTATTGGATTACTGTATAAACACTTTATTAGGCTACGATTATTCTGGCACATTGTTGGATTAAGGTGTCCAGATCATATTGGGTTGCGATTATACTGACACGTTTTTTTGGCAACAGTAAAAATACTTTATTGGGTTACGATGATACCGACACGTTGTTGGATTACAGTCTGCTGTGCTACAGTAGTTTAAATGGTTACGATAACACACTGCTGTGCTACAGTAGTTTAAATGGTTACGATAACACACTGCTGTTGTGTTATCGAAACCATTTAAACTATTGTAGCACAGCAGTGTGTTATCGAAACCATTTAAACTACTGTAGCACAGCAGTGTGTTATCGAAACCATTTAAACTATTGTAGCACAGCAGTGTGTTATCGAAACCATTTAAACTACTGTAGCACAGCAGTGTGTTATCGAAACCATTTAAACTACTGTAGCACAGCAGCGTGTTATCGAAACCATTTAAACTACTGTAGCACAGCAGTGTGTTATTGTAACCATTT
>NW_013830196.1:0-429 GCF_000517525.1 Limulus polyphemus
AGTTCAGGGGCCATTGGGGATATACCTATTGAGGTTACTCCCCATGCTTCCTTGAATTCCTCACGAGGAGTTATCGTTGAGAGGGATTTGAAATCTATCCCCGAGACGGAGATCCTTGCTGGTTTCTCCAATCAAGCAGTTTCGGCAGTTCGAAGGATCTCCACACGTCAAGATGGAATTATGGTGCCGACCTCAGTTTTAATTTTGACGTTTTCATCACCACGTCCACCTTCCGCCATTAAGGCAGGTTATTTGAACTGTAAGGTACGGCCCTATATTCCCAACCCTCTCCGATGTTTTCAGTGTCAGCGATTCGGTCACTCAAAGATATCTTGTCGTGGTTCTGTGACGTGTGCTCATTGTGGTGGCAAGGACTATGACTCCTACGAGTGCAAAATGGACCCTCACTGTGTTAATTGTAGTGGTTCC
>NW_013830197.1:0-429 GCF_000517525.1 Limulus polyphemus
TGGTTATAAATTCGGTAACTATAGTTACACCTAGGTGTTCGTGGAGTTGTTGTACCAAATAACGCTAAAGATGAATATGGTGGTTATAAATTCTGTAACTATAGTTACACCTAGGTGTTCATGGAGTAGTTGTACCAAGTAAGGCTAAAGATGAGTATGATGGTTATAAATTCGGTAACTATAGTTACACCTAGGTGTTTATGGAGTAGTTGTACCAAGTAATGCTAAAGAGGAGTATGGTTGTTATAAATTCGGTAACTAATGTTACACCTAGGTGTTTGTGGAGTGGTTTTACCAAATAACGCTAACGACGAGTATGGTGGTTATAAATTCGGTAACTATAGTTACACCTAGGTGTTTATGGAGTAGTTGTACCAAGTAATGCTAAAGAGGAGTATGGTTGTTATAAATTCGGTAACTAAAGTTACA
>NW_013830198.1:0-430 GCF_000517525.1 Limulus polyphemus
TATGATTTAGAACAGACTAAAGACACATCCTACCTTCTTGAAATTTTGGTTCGAAAGAACGAGATGACATCCTAACACATGAAAATGGCTGAGAAAGCCACTAGGGGGACATTCTGAGCTTTCATTTGGTTTTTCACATGACATATTGAAGTAAGTGTAAATAAGGGACCGTTACCAAAAATGGAAAGAGGTGAGCATGGCCACTGTGTTTGATTCATTACATGAGTGATATATCAGCAAAGAGAAAAGGTGGAAGGTTCTTATTTTATATTCTAGCTAGTCAATATCGGTAATTTGAGTTCCTAATTCGTATGAAACTATTGACTTAGTATTTTGACTTCACAAACATCTGATTTGAACCAGTTCTGCATTCAACATACCACGTGACACACAAAAATCAAGGTTTAACTGTGTTTTTTTAATATTTAAT
>NW_013830199.1:0-428 GCF_000517525.1 Limulus polyphemus
CTGATTTCTAGATGTAGTTTTCTTTGCTACTGATTTCTATCTGTAGTTTTCTTTGCTACTGTTTTCTAGTGGTAGTTTTCTTTGCTACTGATTTCTGGTGATAGTTTCCTTCGCTTCTGAGTTTTAGCTGTAGTTTTCTTTGCTACTGATTTCTAGTGGTAGTTTTCTTTGCTACTGATTTCTAGTGGGGTTTTCTTTGCTACTGTTTTATAGTGGTAGTTTTCTTTGCTACTGATTTCTAGTGGGGTTTTCTTTGCTACTGATTTCTAGCTGTAGTTTTCTTTGCTTCTGATTTCTAGTGATAGTTTTCTTTGCTACTGATTTCTAGTGGTTGCTTTTTTTGCTACTGATTTCTAGTGTTGGTTTCTTTGCTACTGTTTTCTAGTGGTAGTTTTCTTTGCTACTGATTTCTAGCTGTAGTTTTCTTT
>NW_013830200.1:0-501 GCF_000517525.1 Limulus polyphemus
AGTCAGTGTTGTCTTCTGTGACAGTAGAATCTTAATACGAATCAGTGTTGTCTTCTGTATTAAGATTCTACTGTCACAGATGAATCAGTGTTGTCTTCTGTATTAAGATTCTACTGTCACTGTTGAGTCAGTGTTGTCTTCTGTATTAAGATTCTACTGTCACTGTTGAGTCAGTGTTGTCTTCTGTATTAAGATTCTACTGTCACTGTTGAGTCAGTGTTGTCTTCTGTATTAAGATTCTACTGTCACTGTTGAGTCACTGTTGTCTTCTGTATTAAGATTCTACTGTCACTGTTGAGTCAGTGTTGTCTTCTGCATTAAGATTCTACTGTCACTGTTGAGTCAGTGTTGTCTTCCGCATGAAGATTCTACTGTTACTGTTGGATCAGTGTTGCCTTCTGTTTAAGATTCTACTGTCACTGTTGAATCAGTGTTGTCTTCTGTATTAAGATTCTACTGTCACTGTTGAATCAGTGTTGTCTTCTGTATTAAGATTCTATT
>NW_013830201.1:0-428 GCF_000517525.1 Limulus polyphemus
CCCTATAGCGCAGTGGATAGCGCGTTGGATTTCTAATCCAAAGGTTTGTTCCCCGGCAGGGATGTCACCACATTTGCCTGGTCCCAAGACCAGAATGAGAAAAGAGAAGGGTTGGGCACGGGGCTAGCAACTCCGCTCCGTAAAAACCAACCTGCTAAAAAATTATTGCAACAACAACTTCCGTCGGCGAGGTGTTGTTGGGGCCCTATGTTCCAGTGGGAGTCGACAGGGATTATTATTATCATAAGTCTAAATCTAATACAGTATTAAATCTAATAGTGTTAATAGTGAGGTACTAAATTACGAAACTAAACTGTACTAGTTGCTATTAGTAGTACACAGCGTGGTCACAAGTAAATAGACACCACCTTTTCAGAAAAAATGAAAATTTTCAGTCATATTCACATGAATTGATATATTTATAATTT
>NW_013830202.1:0-429 GCF_000517525.1 Limulus polyphemus
CCGTAGCTATTCTTATCCCAGGGATATTTATTGGAAGGTGACTGCCTGTGTTTATTCTGTGCTCCACAAGGTCATGATCTCCTTTTGAAAAGACGTCTGCATAATTCGCCAAAAGTTTCCTTATTTGAATAGCCTGTGATGATGACAAATGGACTATGCTCTTCTTATAGAGGTCAATTGAATGTTCTGGGAGAGGATGTCCTTTCTTTATGGTTGTATTTCTTGTCTTAACATTGACTAGCTCTACCTCCTGGCACACACCCATTAATGCCCTTTCTTAAGTGTCTGCTCACATTTAGAGAAATAAGCCACTGTTATGGGTACTACTTGACGACCTGCCACAATGACCTTCCAATCTTCACATCTGCTGGCCAGGATGGGTCTTCCACTGCTTCCACAAGCATTGGTCTTCCTTGTGGATGTTCTTTT
>NW_013830203.1:0-606 GCF_000517525.1 Limulus polyphemus
CTCTTCACTGCCATAGAGATTGTTAATTTCCTGTTCACTACATCCACTAATGTAAGCATTCTTAACTCTTCACTGCTATAGAGATTCTTAATATCCTGTTCACTACATCCACTAATGTAAGCTGTCTTAACTCTTCACTGCCATAGAGATTGTTAATTTCCTGTTCACTACATCCACTAATGTAAGCTGTCTTAACTCTTCACTGCTATAGAGATTCTTAATATCCTGTTCACTACATCCACTAATGTAAGCTGTCTTAACTCTTTACTGCCATAGAGATTCTTAATATCCTGTTCACTACATCCACTAACGTAAGCTGTATTAACTCTTCACTGCTATAGAGATTGTTAATATCCTGTTCACCACATCCACTAACGTAAACTGTCTTAAAACTATTTACTGCTATAGAGATTATTAATATCCTGTTCAATAGAGATTGTTAATATCCTGTTCACTACATCCACTAATGTAAGCTGTCTTTAAAACCATTTACTGCTATAGAGATTGTTAATATCCTGTTCACTACATCCACTAATGTTAGCTGTATTAACTAATCACTGCTATAGAGATTGTTAATATCCTGTTCACTACATCCACTAATGTAAG
>NW_013830204.1:0-781 GCF_000517525.1 Limulus polyphemus
TTCTGAATACACGTTATAAAGACAGTATTATTGGATTTACTATAGTACCAATAAACACAATTGACTCTGAATACACGTTATAAAGACAGTATTATTGGATTTACCACAGTACCAATAAACACAAGTGACTCTGAATATACGTTATAAAGACGGTATTATTGGATTTACCACAGTACCAATAAACACAAGTGACTCTGAATACACGTTATAAAGACGGTATTATTGGATTTACTATAGTACCAATAAACACAAGTGACTCTGAATACACGTTATAAAGACGGTATTATTGGATTTACTATAGTACCAATAAACACAAGTGACTCTGAATACACGTTATAAAGACAGTATTATTGGATTTACTATAGTACCAATAAACACAAGTGACTCTGAATACACGTTATAAAGACGGTATTATAGGATTTACTATAAATACCAATAAACACGAGTGACTCTGAATACACGTTATATATTTCTCCACTTTTGTTGTCGCTACTAACTTTACGTTGCATTTGATTACAAGATTTTGACGTTTGATATTTTATACCCACATGGTCCAGAAATGAAGAAGAAAGTTAGAGGCTGTTAGTGATTTTTTGGTATTAACCACAAAAATATAATTTGGAACAACTGACGACATCAACTTGTGGTTTTAGCATTTTCACACTTAGCATTATAATAGTTAAGATGTTAAATTGATCCGATTATATCTCATGTTAACAGTATCTGGCTTTTTTAAAAGTTAGTTTTTATATAACACTAGTTGAGTTACCCGGCGTTGCAC
>NW_013830205.1:0-428 GCF_000517525.1 Limulus polyphemus
TAACTGTACTCCCAGACTTATAACATTACAGTCGTATGATAGATAACTGTGCTCCCAGACTTTTAACAATACAGTAATGTGATAGATGACTGTGCTCCGAGACTTTTAACAATACAGTCATATGATAGATAACTGTGCTCCCAGACTTTTAACAATACAGTCATATGATAGATAACTGTGCTCCCAGACTTATAACAATACAGTCGCATGATAGATAACTGTTCTCCCAGACTTTTAACAATACACTTGTTTCATAGATAACTGTACTACTAGACCTATAACAATACACTTGTTTCATAGATAACTGTACTCCCAGAACTATAACAATACAGTCGTATGATAGATAACTGTACTCCCAGACTTAACAATACAGTCATATTATAGAAAACTGTACTCCCAGACTTTTAACAGTACAGTCGTATGATAGA
>NW_013830206.1:0-429 GCF_000517525.1 Limulus polyphemus
ACAGTATTGTTAAATCCAGAATCTTCTTATTGACCGTACACAGTATTGATAAATCCTGTATATTCTTATTGACAGAACACATTATTGTTAAATCTTGTGTCTTCTTATTGACAGTACACAGTATTGATAAATCCTGTATCTTCTTTTTGACAGGACACAGTATTGTTAAATTTTGTGTCTTTTTATTGACAGTACACAGTATCGTTAAATCTTGTCTTCTTTTTGATAGTACATAGTAATGTTAAATCTTGTGTCTTCTTATTGAGAGTAAACGGTATTGATAAATCTTGTCTTCTTTTTGATAGTGCATAGTATTGTTAAATCTTGTGTCTTCTTATTGACAGTACACAGTATCGTTAAATCTTGTGTCTTCTTATTGACAGTACACAGTATTGATAAATCCTGTATCTTCTTATTGACAGGACACAG
>NW_013830207.1:0-428 GCF_000517525.1 Limulus polyphemus
TTCTTATTGATAGTACACAGTATCATTAAATCTTGTGTCTTTTTATTGACAGTACACAGTATCGTTAAATCTTGTGTCTTCTTTTTGACAGTACACAATATCGTTAAATCTTGTGTTTTCTTATTGATAGTACACAGTATTGTTAAATACTTGTGTCTTCTTATTGACAGTACACAGTATTGTTAAATCGTGTGTCTTCTTATTGACAGTACACAGTTTTGTTAAATCTTGTGTCTTCTTATTGACAGTACACAGTTTTGTTAAATCTTGTGTCTTCTTATTGATAGTACACATTATTGTTAAATCTCGTGTTTTCTTAATGACAGTACACAGTATCGTTAAATCTTGTGTCTTCTTATTGACAGTACACAATATCGTTAAATCTTGTGTCTTTTTATTGACAGTACACGGTATTGCTAAATCGTGTG
>NW_013830208.1:0-869 GCF_000517525.1 Limulus polyphemus
TTATTTTCGCAGAGATGTGCCCTGACTTGTTCCATAGTCTCCCTTCACTTTCTTTGTGATAATATATTTTCTTTGCTTCAGTAGCAAGTCTTGCCTTGCAGTGCTTTTACCTTATTTATCTTTCTATCTGTATTATTGACTGATTCTCGATACAATGTTATCGTTTAAACCAAGTTGTGCTGATTCTAACAAAAGTGAAGCATCATTCAGAATGGACTCGTGCTGCCAAACTCTCGGGTCATAATATAGTCATATTTCAGGAAGTGCGAGACTCTACACAGCAGGATAATCTGATCACACATCACTAAAAACACAATGAGCAAGACTTGGAGACAATAAATACAATACTTTAATGTCTCCAAACTTAACCAATCTAACATTAGAAATATTTGCATTTTCTTTGAAGAAATGATCATGTATGACTTCAACAAATCTACGGAAGAAGCAGGAAGTATGTTATTGGGTACAGGAGGAAAAGGAAGGAGAGTGGATATTCAAACAGACCTGAAATTTAATAGCGGAAATAAAATACCTGAAAAAAACACCTTCTGTACACTAAATTGTCACGTATTTGAGATCTTGTTAATATTTGTTTACTTTTTTTTTCACTTTGTTCACACGATAGAAATGGTCTTCCCTAATTTTGGAGAACAAACTCCAGAGACAGGCAAGTAGTCGGTGGCAACCTCCAATCAAAATGGCTACTCGTAATCGAATACTATAATCGATTGTCTTATAATGCACACTCAGCTTAAAATGTGAAAAGTGTTTGGTAGTATCACGTCTCGAACCCGAGATCTTCAGTCCGTCGGAAATGTTGATTTACATCATAAGATAACGTAGGTAGAACCGTATATACAGCATTTAAT
>NW_013830209.1:0-428 GCF_000517525.1 Limulus polyphemus
CATTGCTTTAATTAATTACAAGGGTTTACAGTTGTTTTAATAACAAAATTTGGACTTGTTTTACATTGCTTTAATTAATTACAAGGGTTCAATCAACTTTCCCTAAAACTGACTCGTGCTTTCCGTTTTGATTAACCTACCAGTTCATACCTAACTTAAGCTCTTGTTGTCGTATATCAAAGATTTTTTTCATGAGTGAATTCGCTTATGAATTAATAAGGAACATCAATAAATTATAAAAATTTATAACGAAAACTGAAAATGATTACAATGTACTCGCGCCTTTTGAGTTTGTCATTGCGCCCTCAATGTCTGGCTGCGACACTGTGATAAAATCTGAATTTAAAGTCATGCTTTCACACAACAGTACACATTAATTGTCCACATATTACTGCGCCCCCGAGTGGCACAGCGGAATGTCTGAGGAC
>NW_013830210.1:0-429 GCF_000517525.1 Limulus polyphemus
AATACATGTAGAGAACTATTGTTGTTATACTACTGATATAATGCACATAAGCACAATACATGTAGAGAACTATTGTTGTTATACTACTGATATAATGCACATAAGTACAATACATGTAGAGAACAGTTGTTGTTATACTACTGATATAATGCACATAAGTATAATACATGTAGAGAACTATTGTTGTTATACTACTGATATAATGCACATAAGTACAATACATGTAGAGAACTATTGTTGTTATACTACTGATATAATGCACATAAGTACAATACATGTAGAGAACAGTTGTTGTTATACTACTGATATAATGCACATAAGTACAATACATGTACAGAACTGTTGTTGTTATACTATTGATATAATGCACATAAGTACAATACATGTACAGAACTATTGTTGTTATACTACTGATATAATGCACATAAA
>NW_013830211.1:0-576 GCF_000517525.1 Limulus polyphemus
CCTAGAATGTGACTATCATAGAATGTAACTATCATAGAATGTAACTATCTTAGAATGTAACTATCATAGAATGTAACTATCCTAGAATGTAACTATCCTAGAATGTAATAATCCTAGAATGTAATAATCCTAGAATGTAACTATCCTAGAATGTGACTATCATAGAATGTGACTATCCTAGAATGTTACTATCATAGAATGTAATAATCATAGAATGTGACTATCATAGAATGTAACTATAGAATGTCTATCCTAGAATGTGACTATCCTAGAATGTAACTAGCATAGAATGTAACTATCATAGAATGTAATAATCCTAGAATGTAATAATCTTAGAATGTGACTATCGTAGAATGTGACTATCGTAGAATGTAACTATCGTAGAATGTAACTATCATAGAATGTAACTACCATAGAATGTAACTAATAGTCACATTCTATGATAGTCATTTTAGGACATAGAATGTAACTATCATAGAATGTAACTATCATAGAATGTAACTATCCTAGAATGTGACTATCCTAGAATGTAATAATCCTAGAATGTAATAATCCTAGAATGTAACTATCCTAGAA
>NW_013830212.1:0-205 GCF_000517525.1 Limulus polyphemus
ATCACTCTAGTTACCGAATTTGTAACCACCAAATTCATCTTTAGCCTTACTTAGAACAACTACTCCATGAACACCTATGAGTAACTCTAGTTACTGAACTTATAACCAACATACTCTTCTTTAGCCTTGCTTGGTAGAACTACTCCATGAACACCTAGGTGTAACTCTAGTTACCGAATTTATAACCACCATACTCTTCTTTAGT
>NW_013830213.1:0-716 GCF_000517525.1 Limulus polyphemus
CATTTTTAGCTTTACTTGGTACAACTACTCCATGAACACCTAGGTGTAACTCTAGTTACAGAATTTATAACCACCATACTCATCTTTAAACGCTACAGATTAGTATGGTGGTTAAAAATTCGGTAACTAGAGTTACACCTAGGTGTTCGTGGAGTTGTTGTACCAAATAACGCCAGGTATTCGTGGAGTTGTTGTACCAAATAACGCTACAGATGAGTATGGGGGCTATAAATTCGGTAACCAGAGTTAAACCTAAGTGTTTAGTGAGTAATTGTTCCAAGTAAGGCTAAAGATGAGTATGGTGGTTATAAAATCTGAAACTAGAGTTACACCTAGGTGTTGATGGAGTAGTTGTACCAAGTAAGGCTAAAGATGAGTATGGTGGTTATAAATTCTGTAATTAGAGTTATACATATGTGTTCATGGAGTAGTTGTACCAAGTAAAGAAAAACATGAGTATGATGGTTATAAATTCGGTAACTAGAGTTACACCTTGGTGTTCGTGGAGTTGGTGTAAGTATTAACGCTAAAGATGCGTATGGTGGTTACAAATTCGGTAACTAGAGTTACACCTAGGTGTTCGTGGAGTTTTTGTACCAAACTTACCGAATTTATAGCCCCCATACTCATCTGTAGCGTTATTTGGTACAACAACTCCACGAATACCTATATGTAAGTCTAGTTACCGAATTTATAACCACCATTCTCATCTTTAG
>NW_013830214.1:0-429 GCF_000517525.1 Limulus polyphemus
ATTTTTCACACTCAGAATAGTTAAGTCTCTATAGCTTCTTTCTTAACGTTTGAACATTAAAAATACTGAAGCAGTTGTAAAATTCCCTCAAAAATATCCACTTGCTTCATAGCTCTGGAAAGTTTGTATGTAGACGTTATATGTGTAAAGGTTGGGAGACGAAGAAATGAGTTTATCATTCAGGTGTACATCTACTTGAGAAAATAGAGAATGAAGTAACAAGTTAACAGGTGTAGAAGTATCTTCATCCTTTTTTATATCAGTACTTTACATTTAATGAATCCAAAATAGTTATTTAAAGTAGAAAAAATTGTGGTTATAATTGTTGGATGTCCAACAGGATATTCACAATATTTATTAGTCCATGGATATAAAGATGTGAAATCTACATACTTGATTTTGTCTCCTTCTTTTACGTTTATAAAAGTA
>NW_013830215.1:0-429 GCF_000517525.1 Limulus polyphemus
AGTTCGTGAAAGTCATATATGCAAGGACCACTGGATCATCCTGATGCCATATCGTTTGCAGTGTTACAGACATAAAGCAATTGTAAAACTTCCTTCACACTCCACAACTTTTGGCCTCATAAACTGACTCTAATTCACAATACTGTTGTTCAAAACACATTATTGGCTGATTGAACAAATTCTGTACAAATACAGGCAATATATAGAATTACAATTAAACTTAGTAAATATTGTTTTTATGTTGTGTGTTAATATTTTGTATTCTAAGCTGCCTATTTAAAACAAATAAAAATTAAGTAAAATACTAAAAACACATGTGCATAAAATAGGGTTAACTTTCATGGAGATTTCAAAACTTTGAAAGCAGAAAGTACCAGACCTATATGTAAGTACTAAATTTCTTGTTTTTTTTGTATATTAGTTTATTTA
>NW_013830216.1:0-427 GCF_000517525.1 Limulus polyphemus
TTTAGATATGCTACACAACGTATTAAAAGTTAGAGACAGGGTTGAAAAAATATGAAATTAATATAAATTACAAAGTTTTGTTTTTACACATTGCACGAACATTGCACATATAACAAATATCACTTTGAAAATTAATTTGTGGTTAAACATGTGATTGTCTCTATATGACAATAAAGTCGTGAAATAAAAATACAATATGAACATTTTGTTTTAATAAAAAGACCAAACTAAATGGATAGGATGAATAACAGAATAATATTAATTTCGTTATTGTCAATTATATTCCATATTTAGTTACAGAAAAGTGACTGATGTAATAATTTTATTATGTGTGATTAATTTAATTTATTAATATATTTTAAGTAAAATTTTCGTTAATATTAAAACTTCTATATATATATAGTTTATTTTTCTTTTCAGAAATGAA
>NW_013830217.1:0-808 GCF_000517525.1 Limulus polyphemus
CACTGTCCATCTATAATAAAAGACCTACCAGAAACTATCCATCTATAAAAAACACCTACCCTCACTATCCATCTATAATAAAAACATACCAGCCACAATCCATATATAATGAAACAGCTACCAGCAGCTATCCATCTTTATTAAAAGACCTGCCAGCTACTATCCATCTATCATAAAAGACCTATCAGCCACTGTCCATCTATAATAAAAGACCTACCATCCACTATCCATTAATAAAAAAACACCTACCATTTAGTATCGGTCTATAATAAAAGACCTACCAACCACTATCCATCTATAATAAAAGACCTACCAGCCACCATCCATCTGTAATAAAAGACCTATAAGTCACAATCCATCTGTAATAAAAGACCTACTAGTAACTATCCATCTATCATTAAAAACCTACCAGTCACTATACATCTATGATAAAAGACCTACCAGCCACTATCCATCTGTAATAAAAGACCTACCAGCCACAATCCATCTGTAATAAAAGACCTACCAGCCATTCTCTATCTATAGTAAAAGACTTATCAGCCACTTTTCATCTATAATAAAACACCTGCCAGTCGATATCCATCTATAATAAAAGACCTACCAGCCACAAACATCAGTAATAAAAGACCTACCAGCCACTATCCATCTATAATAAGAGACCTACCAGGCACAATCCATCTGTAATAAAAGACTTACAACCACAATCCATCTGTAATAAAAGACCTAGCAGTCACTCTCTATCTATAGTAAAAGACCTATCAGCCAATATCCATTAATAATAAACACCTACCAGTCACTATCCATCTAT
>NW_013830218.1:0-1225 GCF_000517525.1 Limulus polyphemus
AAGATTTATAAATACTGTGCACTATCAATAAGAACACAAAAGATTTAACGATACTGTGTACTGTCAATCAGAAGACACAAGATTTAACGATACTGTGTACTGTCAATAAGAAGACACAAGATTTAACGATTCTGTGTATTGTCAATAATATTGACAGTACACATTATCGTTGAATATTGTGTCTTCTTATTGACAGTACACAGTATCGTTAAATCTTGTGTCTTTGTTTTCTTACTGACAGTACCAAGATTTAACAATAATTTGTCCTGTCAATAAGAAGACACATGTTTTAACGATACTGTGTACTGTCAATAAGAAGACACACGATTTAACAATACTGTGTACTGTCAATAAGAAGACACAAGATTTAACGATACTGTGTACTGTCAATAAGAAGACACAAGATTTTAAAATCTTGTGTCCTCTTATTGACAGGACAAATTATTGTTAAATCTTGTGTTTTCTTACTGACAGTACACAGTATTGACAGTACACAGTATCGTTCAATAAGAAGACACAATTATCAACGGTGTTGAATATTGTGTCTTCTTATTGACAGTACACAGTATCGTTAAATCTTGTGTCCTCTTATTGACAGGACAAATTATTGGTTAAATCTTGTGTTTTCTTACTGACAGTACACAGTATAGTTAAATCTTGTGTCTTCTTATTGACAGTACACAGTATCGTTAAATCTTGTGTCTTCTTATTTACAGTACACAGTATCGTTAAATCTTGTGTCTTATTTTGAAAGTACACAGTATCGTTAAATCTTGTGTCTTCTTATTGACAATACACAGTTTTGTTATATCTTGTGTCTTCTTATTGACAGTACACAGTATTGTTAAATCGTGTGTCCTCTTATTGACAATACACAGTTTTGTTAAATTTTGTGTCTTCTTATTGACAGTACACATTATTGTTAAATCTTGTGTTTTCTTACTGACAGTCCTCATTTTCTTATTGACAGGATACATTATTCTTAAATCTTGTGTTTTCTTACTGACAGTACACATTATCCGTTAAATCTTGTGTCGTTTTTATTGAAAGTACACAATATCGTTAAATCTTGTGTCTTCTTATTGACAGTACACATTATAACACAAGATATAACAATACTATGTACTGTCAATAAGAAGACACAAGATTTTACGATACTGTGTACTGTCAGTAAGAAAACACAAGATTTAACAATAATGTGTACTGTCAATAAGAAGACACAAGA
>NW_013830219.1:0-428 GCF_000517525.1 Limulus polyphemus
TCTTACACGTATCCTCCTTGTGTAAAAGACAATAGATCATCCTTTAATGTATCTAATTCGTTTTTAAATTTACTAATGTTTTCCATTTGTACTTCTTGCCACTGTTGTAGTCTCTATTCTTGTTTATTTTCTTTCTCTTCCAATAGCTGTTGTAATCTCTCTTGTTTATTTTGTTGTTCGAGCTGCCACTGCTGTTGTCTCTCTTCTTGTTTCTTTTATTTTCCCTCCAACAACTGCTGTAATCTCTCTTGTTTATTTTTTTGTCCGAGCTGCCACTGTTGTTGTCTCTCTTCTTGTTTTTTCTTTTTCCTCCAGCAACTGCTGTAATCTCTCTTGTTTATTTTGTTGTTCGAGCTGCCACTGTTGCAGATTTTCTTGCCACTGTTGTTGTCTCTTCTTGTTTCTTTTCTTTTTCCTCCAGCAACTGC
>NW_013830220.1:0-632 GCF_000517525.1 Limulus polyphemus
TAAATCCTGTATATTCTTATTGACAGGACACAGTATTGCTAAATCTTGTGGCTTGTTATTGATAGTACACAGTATCATTAAATCTTATGACTTGTTATGATAGTACACAGTATCGTTAAATCTTGTGTCTTCTTATTGACAGTACACAGTATTGATAAATCCTTTATCTTCTAATTGACAGGATACAATATTGTTAAATTTTGTGTCTTCTTATTGACAGTACACAGTATTGATAAATCCTGTATCTTCTTATTGACAGGACACAGTATTGTTAAATCTTGTGTCTTTTTACTGACAGTACACAGTATCGTTAAATCTTGTGGCTTGTTATTGATAGTACAAAGTATCATTAAATGTTATGACTTGTTATGATAGTACACAGTATCGTTAAATCTTTTGTCTTCTTATTGACAGTACACATTATTCATAAATCCTGTATCTTCTTATTGACCAAGATTTAACAATACTTTTTCCTTGTGTACTATCAATAACAAGCCATTATCATTAAATCTTATGACTTGTTAGGATAGTACACAGTATCGTTAAATCTTGTGTCTTCTTATTGACAGTACACAGTATTGATAAATCCTTTATCTTCTTATTGACAGGATACAATATTGTTAAATTTTGTG
>NW_013830221.1:0-429 GCF_000517525.1 Limulus polyphemus
CCGATATTGACAAGCTAGAAAATAAAATAAGAGCCTCTTATCTTTTCAATTTCCTTAGTTATTGCTCACGTAATAAATCAAACACAGTGGCACCCCACCCATCTTTTTCCAGTTTTGGAAACACTTACTTCTATGTATGACACGATTAACAAATCAGAAGCTCAGAATGTCACCTTAGTGGCTTACTCGGCCATTTTAATAGGCTTGGCACCGTTTTTCTTTTGAACCAATATTTCAACAAGGTAGGGTGTGTCTTTAGTCTGCTCAAAATTCCATATTTTTTAGAGTATATATTATAGTAGAATTCTATGGTATCAATATGGTAATTTTATGATTTTTTAGTTATTCAAATGTATATATATAAAACCTAAAAATTATTTTGTTTCATATCCTCCACGTGGAAATTTTAAAGGCTTAACAACCTACGTC
>NW_013830222.1:0-429 GCF_000517525.1 Limulus polyphemus
ATAGTGGATCGTCTCTCAGACGTGACTTTCCGAATCAAATATGGTCGGCGAGGTAAGCCAAAAGTGGTGCATGCCAACAGGCTTTGGTGTTATCATGGTTCAGGACATTTCAGTTGGGATGAAGTGGACAACAGAACAAATGACACTGTTGAAGACGTGCCACCTGAAGAAGCCACTGTCAAAGAAGAAACTCTACTCAGTTCTGAGAAGGGAAACGGTGAAGCTTTTGATGAAGCTACTACCACTGATGTGACTGTTATCGATGATAGGACATTTCCCAATGAAGCAGATAAACCCCATATGAAGCAGAAGCAATGAGACGGAGACCAGTACGAAAGAAGATACGTCCCATAAAATTAAGAGACTTTGTTGAATTGAAATTTTGTGTTTGTAATTCTGTACATTTAATCAAGTTATTGTTAATTGTTT
>NW_013830223.1:0-428 GCF_000517525.1 Limulus polyphemus
AAAAACTTTAATATAAGTTTCACATAACAGGAAATGTACAACGTTTCGACAATGTTTTGTGGTACCTGATGATGACAAAACTTTGTCCAAACGTTGTATATTTCCTATTATGTTAAACTTATATTAAAGTTTTTCTTCATTACCCATTCAAGCCGTCTCCAGCCATCACTTTAGAGTAGTTTAGTTGACAAATGTTTTCTTCTTACACACACTGATTATATGGGTTTTAGTAGCTGGTTTTGAATTAATAAACAGATGTGGGCTATGCACGTGTGATTTGGATATTTGAGGGAAAGATTTTTGCGCTTTTAAGGTATATTGAGATAAATAAGTGGAGCTTTTTAAAAAAAATGGGATATTAACAAAATTAATAATATTTTCTCAAATAAAGATAACATAATTTACACATAAAATAAATGTATAATATT
>NW_013830224.1:0-429 GCF_000517525.1 Limulus polyphemus
TTTCTGGGTAAAATGTGGTCGGCGAGGTAAGCCAAAAGTGGTGCATGCCAACAGGCTTTGGCGTTATCACGGTCCAGGACATTTCAGTTGGGACGAAGTGGACAACAGAACAAATGACGCTGCTGAAGACGTGCCACCTGAAGAAGCCATCGTCGAAGAAGAAACTCTACTCAAGAAGGGAAACGGTGAAGCTCTTGATGAAGTTACTACCATTGATGTGACTGTTATCGACGATAGGACATTTCTTGATGAAGCAGATGAACCCCACATGAAGCAGAAGCCAACGAGCGGAAAATACGTCCCATAAAATTAAGAAACTTTGTTGAATTGTAATTTTGTGTTTGTAATTCTGTACATTTCAATTAAGTTATTGTTATTGGTTTATTGTGTGTGTTTATTGTTCGGGACGAACAATACTAAGGAGGGGGC
>NW_013830225.1:0-807 GCF_000517525.1 Limulus polyphemus
GAATAGAACTAGTCACATCATTGTCCACTAAAAGATTGAAGAGCAGTAGTCACATCATTGTACACTAAAAGATTGAAGATCAGTAGTCACTTCATTGTCTAACAACAGATTTAATAGCACTGGTCACATCATTTTATCCATTAAAAGATTGGAAAGCAGTAGTCACATCATTGTACACTAAAAGATTGAAGAGCACTAGTGACATCATTGTCCAACAACATATTGAAGAGTAGTAGTGACATCATTGTCCAACAACAGATTTAAAGCACTAGTGACATCATTGTCCAACAACAGATTGAATAGAACTAGTCACATCATTGTCCACTAAAAGATTGGAAAGCAGTAGTCACATCATTGTACACTAAAAGATTGAAGAGCAGTAGTCACTTCAATGTCCAACAACAGATTGAAGAGCTCTAGTCACATCATTGTCTACTAGTTGAATCCAGCTGAAATATTTTAGTTTCACGTAGATGACCACAATCAGCAAAATTGCTTGTATTGTATAATATCGTTTACAGTTAGAAAATAATCCTGTTGTAAGAGGCATCTTTTAAGTCTCACGTTACACTTTTCGCGGCTTGTCTTTGAGGAGTAGCTGGATCGAATGACTTGCAAGACAAAGGTCCTAAAGACCCAGAGAGCTAAAAGGATTTCAAATTCAGCTGTTCAATCAATAGAAATCGGCTTGAGGATATTTTAAAACTCATTTGGTTAATGTCATAAAGCCTACCTCTACGTATTTATATTCTGGATCATGCTAGTAGGCTTTACGTATTTATATTCTGGATCATGCTAGTAGGCTTT
>NW_013830226.1:0-1013 GCF_000517525.1 Limulus polyphemus
AAGTTTGTTTCTAATGCAAAAAAGTTTTATTTATTTATTATATTCGAAAGTTTGTTTCTAATGCAATAAAGTTTTTTATTTCTTATATTTGAAAGTTTGTTTCTTTATTGCATTAGAAACAAACTTTCAAATATAAGAAATAAAAAACTTTATTGCATTGGAAAGAAACTTTCAAATATAAGAAATAAAAAACTTTATTACATTAGAAAAACTTTCAAATATAAGAAATAAAAAACTTTATTGCATTAGAAAAAACTTTCAAATATAAGATTTCTTATATTCGAAAGTTTATTTCTAATGCAATAAAGTTTTTTATTTCTTATATTCGAAAGTTTATTTCTAATGCAATAAAGTTTTATTTTATTCCTTATATTTGAAAGTTTGTTTCTAATGCAATAAAGTTGTTTAATTTGTAATATTTGAAAATTTGTTTCTAATGCAATAAAGTTTTTTATTTCTTATATTTGAAAGTTTGTTTCTCATGCAATAATGTTTTTTACTTCTTATATTTGAAAGTTTGTTTCTAATGCAATAAAGTTTTTTCTTATATTTGAAAGTTTCTTTCCAATGCAATAAAGTTTTTTCTTATATTTGAAAGTTTCTTTCCAATGCAATAAAGTTTTTTCTGATATTTGAAAGTTTGTTTCTAATGCAATAAAGTTTTATTTAATTTCTTATATTTGAAAGTTTGTTTCTAATGCAGTAAAGTTTTATTTAATTTCTTATACTTGAAAGTTTGTTTCTAATGCAATAAAGTTTTTTATTTCTTATATTTGAAAGTTTGTTTCTAATGCAATAAAGTTTATTATTTCTTTTATTTGAAAATTTGTTTCTAATGCAACAAAGTTATTTTATTTCTTTTATTTGAAAATTTGTTTCTAATGCAATGAAGGTTTTTCTTATATTTGAAATTTTCTTTCCAATGCAATAAAGTTTTTTATTTCTTATATTCGAAAGTTTATATCTAATGCAATAAAGTTTTATTTTATTCCTTATATTTGAAAGTTTGTTTC
>NW_013830227.1:0-899 GCF_000517525.1 Limulus polyphemus
ACTCGTGTGCTGCTGTTAATTTGTCGCTAAACAAGACTGGGACACCATTGTTGGTATTGTCTAGAGGTGACTAGGACTCTATTGTTGGTATTGTCTCTAGAGGTGACTAGGAATCGATTATTCGTATTGTCTCTAGAGGTGACCAGTACTCGATTGTTGGTATTGTCTCTAGAGGTGACTAGTACTGGAGTGTTGCTATTAAGTGTTCAAAAGAGGTAACTAGGACTCGATTATTGATGTTGTCTCTAGAGGTGACTAGGAATCGATTATTCGTATTGTCTCTAGAGGTGACCAGTACTCGACTGATAATATTAAGTTGTCACTAAAGGTGACTAGGACACGATTGTTGGTATTGTATAGAGGTGACAAGGACTCTATTGTTGGTATTGTCTCTAGAGGTGACTAGGACTCTATTGTTAGTATTGTCTCTAGAGGTGACTAGGACTTAGGTGACTAGGACTCGAGTGTTGCTATTAAGTTGTCAATAGAGGTGACTAGGACTCGATTGTTGGTATTGTCTCTAGAGGTGACTAGGACTGGAGTGTTGCTATTAAATTGTCAATAGGAGGTGTCTAGGACTTGATTATTGTATTGTCTCTTGAGGTGACTATTTCTCGAGTGTTGCTATTAATTTGTCACTAAAGAAGACTGGGACTCCATTGTTGGCATTGTCTAGAGGTGACCAGGACTCGATTGTTAGTATTATCTAGAGGTGACTATTAATCGATTATTGGTATTGTCTCTAGAGGTGACTAGGACTCGATCGTTGGTGTGGTCTCTAGAGGTGACCAGGACTATGTTGATGGTGTTGTCTCTAGAAATGACTAGGACTGGAGTGCTAGTATTAAGTTGTTACTAGACGTGACTAGGAATCGATTATTGGTATTACCTCTAGAGGT
>NW_013830228.1:0-428 GCF_000517525.1 Limulus polyphemus
TTTGGCATTATCACGGTCCAGGACATTCAGTTGGGACAAAGTGGACAACAGAACAAAAAACACTGCTGAAGACGTGCCACCTGAAGAAGCCACTGTCGAAGAAGAAAGTCTACTCAGTTTTGAGAAGGGAAACGGTGATGCTCTTGATGAAGTTACTACCACTGATGTGACTGTTACTGACGAACGGACATTTACTGATGAAGCAGATGAATCCCACATGAAGCAGAAGCCAACGAGACGGAGACCAGTACGGAAGAAGATACGTCCCGTAAAATTAAGAGACTTTGTTGAATTGTAATTTTGTGTTTGTTATTCTGTACATTTTAATTAAGTTATTGTTAATTGTTATTGGGTTATTGTAAGTGGCTATTGTTCGGGACGAACAATACTAAGGAGGGGCAGTGTTGCGTCATCAAGGACACGTGACT
>NW_013830229.1:0-429 GCF_000517525.1 Limulus polyphemus
TTACAACTGTATACATATTGTTTACAATTTTACTCATCTACATAAAACCAGATAAACAACTTTTGATACGAAATTACTACAGTTCTAATCTTTATTTTGTTGTTAACTCCATTTGCGAAACGTGATAAGTGATTTTACAACCATGTATTATACTCAGAGTAAACATAGTACTACTAATATTCCACAACTATCCGTTTGTTTGTTTGTTTTTGAATTTCGCACAAAGTTACACGAGGGCTATCTGCCTAGCCGTCCCTAATTTAGCAGTGTAAGATTAGAGGGAAGGCAGCTAGTCATCACCATCCACCGCCAACTCTTGGGCTACTCTTTTACCAACGAATAGTGGGATTGACCGTAACATTATAACTCATCACGGCTGAAAGTGCGAGCATATTTGGTGTGACAGGGATTCGAACCCGCAACCCTCAT
>NW_013830230.1:0-652 GCF_000517525.1 Limulus polyphemus
TAACTGTAAGAGTGTACCATATACAATATTTAACTGTAAGAGGGTACCATATACAATATTTAACTGCAAGAGTGTACCATATACAATATTTAACTGTAAGAGTGTACCATGTACAATATTTAACCGTAAGAGTATACCATATACAATATTTAACCGTCAGAGTATACCATATACAATATTTAACCGTAAGAGTATACCATGTACAATATTTAACCGTAAGAGTATACCATATACAATATTTAACTGTAAGGGTGTACCATATACAATATTTAACTGTAAGTATACCATATACAATATTTAACCGTAAGAGTGTACCATATACAATATTTAACCGTCAGAGTATACCATATACAATATTTAACTGTAAGTATACCATATACAATATTTAACTGTAAGAGTGTACCATATACAATATTTAACTGTAAGGGGGTACCATATACAATATTTAACTGTAAGAGTGTACCATATACAATATTTAACTGTAAGAGTGTACCATATACAATATTTAACCGTAAGAGTGTACCATATACAATATTTAACTGTAAGAGTGTACCATATACAATATTTAACCGTAAGAGTGTACCATATACAATATTTAACCGTCAGAGTATACCATATACAATATTTAACCGTCTAGAGTATACCATATACA
>NW_013830231.1:0-428 GCF_000517525.1 Limulus polyphemus
TTGTTTAAGACCGACTGGATTAAATAGGACCCAATAGCTTGTATCGTTCTATGACCCACTGTTGAATTTAGTCTGCAGCCAATGTGTTTATTAACTCATCTATTTACAACATATCTTCATTGGTTTCCTCAAGTCCGAGTAAATTAAATAGATCCAATAACAATTATCGTTCTATGAACCACTGTTGACTTTAGTCTGCAACCAGTTTGTTAATTAACTCATATATTTACAACATATCTACATGTGTTTGTTTAAGACCGACTTGATTAAATAGGACCCAATAGCTCGTATCGTTCTCTGACCCACTGTTGACTTTAGTCTGCAACCAGTTTCTTAATTAACTCATATATTTACAACATATCTACATGTATTTGTTTAAGACCGACTGGATTAAATAGGACCCAATAGCTGGTATCGTTCTATGACCC
>NW_013830232.1:0-428 GCF_000517525.1 Limulus polyphemus
TTAGCTTTACTTGGTACAACTACTCCATGAACACCTAGGTGTAATTCTAGTTACAGAATTTATAACCACCATACTCATCCTTAGCCTTACTTGGTACAACAACTCCACGAACACGTAGGTGTAACTCTAGTTACCGAATTTATAACCACCATACTCATCTTTTGCTTTACTTGGTACAACTACTCCATAAATACCTAGGTGTAACAATAGTTACCGAATTTATATCCAACATACTCATCTTTAGCCTTACTTGGTACAACTACTACATGAACACCTAGGTGTAACTATAGTTAACAAATTTATAATCAAAATATTCATCTTTAGCCTTTTTTGGTACAACTACTCCGTGAAAACCTAGGTGTAACTCTAGTTACCGAATGTGTAACCCCATACTCATCTTTAGTGTTATTTGGTATAACAACTCCACG
>NW_013830233.1:0-429 GCF_000517525.1 Limulus polyphemus
ATTCGATGAGACTTTGAGACTTAAAGTTTTTCTTCAGTACCCATTTAAGCCGTCTCCAGCCATTATTAACATACAAGTATAATTAAGAAAGTGTATATGTAACGGTTACCAACTATATCCAGACTAAAACAACATACAAGTATGGTTAAGAAGGTGTATATGTAATAGTTACTAACTATATCCAGACTAGGACAACATACAAGTATGGTTAAGAAGGTGTATATGTAATGGTTACTACCTATATTCAGACTACGACAACATACAAGATTTTTATAGAAGGTGTATATGTAATGGTTACTAACTATATCTAGACTAGGACAACATACAAGTATGGTTAAGAAGTGGTATATGTAACGGTTACTAACTACATTTAGACTACGACAACATACAAGTATGTTTAAGAAGGTGTATGTGTTATGGTTACTACCT
>NW_013830234.1:0-534 GCF_000517525.1 Limulus polyphemus
TCATGACGTCTTATTAAAAAATAAGCGCCACCTTTTGGATTATGTTTACTCTGAGTAAGCGAAACTTTTATTTTAGTTAACTTTTGACGCGACATAATACTTTTTCGTTAATGTTATAATGTCTCAATTTCGAATTTTCTGCCGAAATAAACACTAGCCGTTATTCTTCTATTAATTGCGCTTCAAAAAAGCACTGTTTTTGAAGTTTCATAAAATTGATATTTTCGCCGAAAATAGCGAGGCTATAGCCTTCATTTTTTTGCTAAAATTTTGAAAAAAAATATTTTTCTTCATATTTCAATACAAATATGACCTTGATGTGCACTATTAAGAATCGAAATTCCCAATATTTATTCCATAATCCTATATAAAAAGAGGCGAGCTTCGATTTTTCTTTTTTTCCTTCAGGTATAATAAACAAAAGAAGGCTTTAAATATAAGATTATTCAACCCAAATAACCCACATCTAACAGATCGACGTCATTTATTACAAAATAAACCGCTAATAATCCAAAAGGTTTACTCTGAATGAGC
>NW_013830235.1:0-433 GCF_000517525.1 Limulus polyphemus
TTTCCGATTGACGAGTGAAGGGCGTTTTTGATGAAGGGCTTGATTTAAACGTTCCAGTTGCTGACTATAGATCGCTGAACTGACAGTTCGCTGTGGATTGAAGAGTTCGAAATAAATTACTCCTTTGATATCCGACCAAATGCAAAGTATCACTTTCTGTGGATGGAGTCCAGGTTTTGGGGTCGGAAGTCTTTTTGTCTAGGAATGAACCTTTGTTATTGGCGTTTAATATTCGCAAAGACAATCCATTTTTCGTCACCGGTGACAATTCTGTCCAAAAATGGTTCATGCGCATTACGCGCCAGAAGAGACGAAGCAACGTTCACACGTTGGAAACGATAATCACCGGAGAGTTCGTTAGGCACCCAAACACCTTCTTTATGGAGTTTTCTCATATTCCTTAGATGTTTACGTATTGTTTCATGAGAGACAT
>NW_013830236.1:0-429 GCF_000517525.1 Limulus polyphemus
AACCAGCGTAGCATCTCGTACAGTTTTTTACCAGGTGAGAATCGTTGTTTATTGTACCACACACACACAAGTGTTGATCCCACCCAGGTGACGTTGTGTCCCTCGCGACACAGTTATAGATTCTGTACCAGGCTGAGAATATTCACCGGGTTCAGGTGAAGACGATACAACTACAATTCATCTTACGACTCAAGATCTAACAGTTAAATGATGAACCAGAGGGCCACTCAGTATAACGTATACCACCGCCACGCAACACTGATCATATTCGGCTCTCAGAAAATACCAAAATGTGTCCGTATGTCCGTCTTTATCAACGGACACGGCCCATTTTTGGCAGAACCATGAGAAATAATATTCTACATATGTCCACCAAGTTTCATCAAAATCCGATCATTTTTGACTGAGTTATAGAGCAAAAATAATGTG
>NW_013830237.1:0-429 GCF_000517525.1 Limulus polyphemus
CACTGAGTTTAATCCAGTTTAATAAGGTTCCCTGTCTTTCTATTCGGTTTTCTCTGACTATAAGGACACTGAGTTTAATCCAGTTTTAAAGTTTTCTCGTCTTTATATTGGTTTTCTCTGACTATAAGGACACTGAGTTTAATCCAGTTTAATAAGGTTCCTTGTCTTTCTATTCGGTGTTCTCTGACTATAAGGACACTGAGTTTAATCCAGTTTAATAAGGTTCCTTGTCTTTCTGTTCGCTGTTCTCTGACTATAAGGACACTGAGTTTAATCCAGTTTAATAAGGTTCCTTGTCTTTCTGTTCGCTGTTCTCTGACTATAAGGACACTGAGTTTAATCCAGTTTAATAAGTTTCCTTGTCTTTCTATTCGGTTTTCTCTGACTATAAGGACACTGAGTTTAATCCAGTTTAAAGTTTCTCGTCTT
>NW_013830238.1:0-1390 GCF_000517525.1 Limulus polyphemus
TAATGTTTTCGTATTCTGGTTTACCAGAGGGTCCTAAATTGATGATTCTTCACCAAATTTGTTATGTAGGTACACTTTAACGGTGCGTAGTAATATGCAGAGTTTTACCTTCCTACTGTATTTTAAAGGAGTTATGGAACGTTTTGCGTTTTGTACCAGTACTTCGTTCCATTTGGAAGGATCTTCTTGACATTTTTTCAAGAACGTTCGTTGCATACTTGCGTATTTACATGCAAAATTCTAGCCTTCTATTATCATTTTTGCGACTTTTGTGGTCGTTTTATGTTACTCTTTTATTGGCTTTTCTGAAAGCGTATGTGTACTGCAGTGAAGCTTTTGGTTACTGATTGTTTTTCGATTTCCTTTTACTAGAGGGTCCTAAATTGATGATTCTTCACCAAATTTGGTATGTAGGTACACTTCAACGTTATATTACTACGCAGTAGGAAGGTAAACTCTGCTCCTTTAAAACAAACGTTAAGGAACGTTTTGCGTTTTGTACCAGTACGTCGTTCCATTTGGACGGATCATCTCCAAATTTTGTATGAACGTTCGTTTGTTAGTTGCATATTTACATGCAAAATTCTAGCCTTCTATTATCATTTTTGCGACTTTTGTGGTCGTTTTATGTTACTCTTTTATTGGCTTTTCTGAAAGCGTATGTGTACTGCAGTGAAGCTTTTGGCTAATAATTGTTTTTCGATTTCTGGTTACCAGAGGGTCCTAAATTGATGATTCTTCACCAAATTTGTATGTAGGTACACTTCAACGTTCTCTGCATATTACTACGCCGCAAAACCTTCCATAACTCCTTTAAAACAAACAGTAGGAAGGTAATTTTTACCAGTACGTTCGTTCCATTTGGACGGATCATCTCCAAATTTTGTATGAACGTTCGTTGCATACTTGCGTAAGAATTTTGCATGTAAAAGCCTTCTATTATCATTTTTGCGACTTTTGTGGTCGTTTTATGTTACTCTTTTATTGTTTTTTTCTGAAAGCGTACGTGTACTGCAGTGAAGCTTTTGGTTACTGATTGTTTTTCGATTTCTTGTTACCAGAGGGTCCCAAATTGATGATTCTTTACCAAATTTGGTATGTAGGTACACTTTAACGTTGCGTAGTAATATGCAGAGTTTTACCTTCCTACTGTTTTTTTAAAGGAGATATGGAAGGTTTTGCGTTTTGTACCAGTACGTCGTTCCATTTGGACGGATCATCTCCAAATTTTGTATGAAGCTTCGTTGCATACTTGCGTATTTACATGCAAAATTGTAGCCTTCTATTATCATTTTTGCGACTTTTGTGGTCGTTTTATGTTACTCTTTTATTGGTTTTTCTGAAAGCGTATGTGTACTGCAGTGAAGCTTTTTTTTACTTGATTGTTTTT
>NW_013830239.1:0-429 GCF_000517525.1 Limulus polyphemus
TCGAATTCCTGTGGCTTCCTTCGCACTGGATCACTCCTACTACTGGCATTCATATCTGGGATGTGACTTCTAATGGGACTGAATATGTCTGCATTAGGGTTTAGCTGCAGGCTCTGTAAGGGGCTTGCTATTGTCTGGGGCTGATTAAGTCGATGGTCAATGTATCCTCCTTGTGTGACAGACAATAAATCGTTTTTTAACGTATCTAATTCGCTTTTAAATTTACTAATGTTTTCCATTTGTACTTCTTGTTTCCTTTCTTGTTCCAGTTGCCACTGCTGTAGTCTCTCTTCTTGTTTCTTTTCTCGTTCTTTTTGTTTATTTTCTTTCTCCTCTAACAAGTGCTGTAATCTCTCTTCTTGTTTATTTTCTTTCTCCTCCAACAACTGCTGTAATCTCTCTTGTTGTTTCTTTTCTTTTTTCTCCCAC
>NW_013830240.1:0-746 GCF_000517525.1 Limulus polyphemus
TGTCTTCTTATTGACAGTACACAGTACTGTTAAATCTTGTGTCTTCTTTTTGATAGTACACAGTTTTGTTAAATATTGTGTCTTCTTATTGACAGTACACAGTATTGTTAAATCGTGTGGCTTGTCAGTGATAGTACACAGTGTTGTTAAATATTGTGTCTTCTTATTGACAGTACACATTGTTAATCTTGTGTCTTCTTAATGATAGTACACAGTATTATTAAATCTTGTGTCTTCTTATTGACAGTACACAGTATTGTTAAATCTTGTGTATTCTTATTGATAGTACACTGTTTCGTTAAATCTGGTGTCTTCTTATTGACAGTACACAGTATCGTTAACTCGTGAGGCTTGTCAGTGATAGTACACAGTGTTGTTAAATCGTGTGGCTTGTTAGTTATAGTACACAGTATCGTTAAAACGTGTGGCTTGTCAGTGATAGTACACAGTATCGTTAAATATGATACTGTGTACTGTCAATAAGAAAACACAAGATTTGACAATACTGTGTAGTTTCAATAAGAAGACATAAGATTTAACAATACTGTGTACTACCAAAAAGAAGACACAAGATTTAACAACACTGTGTATTGTCAATAAGAAGACACAAGATTCAACGATACTGTGTATTGTAAATAAGAAGACACAAGAATTAACAATAATGTGTACTGTCAATAACAAGACCTAAGAAAATCGTGTGGTTTGTCAGTGATAGTACACAGTAGCGTTAAATCTTGTGGCTTGTT
>NW_013830241.1:0-428 GCF_000517525.1 Limulus polyphemus
GTCAGCTTTGTAACCGGAGACAAGGTATGGTTGTATAATCCCAGGAAGACCAAAGGGAAGTCTCCTAAGTTGTCTTCTTCATGGGAAGGCCTATATGACATAGTGGATCGTCTCTCAGAAGTGACTTTCCGGATAAAATGTGGTCGGCGAGGTAAGCCAAAAGTGGTGCACGCCAACAGGCTTTGGCATTATTACGGTCCAGGACATTTCAGTTGCGACAAAGTGGACAACAGAACAAAAAACACTGCTGAAGACGTGCCACCTGAAGAAGCCACCGTCAAAGAAGAAACTCTACTCAGTTTTGAGAAGGGAAACGGTGAAGCTCTTGATGAAGTTACTACCACTGATGTGACTGTTACTGACGAAAGGACATTTACTGATGAAGCAGATGAATCCCTCATCAAGCAGAAGCCAACGAGACGGAGACC
>NW_013830242.1:0-933 GCF_000517525.1 Limulus polyphemus
TTGACAGTACACAGTATCGTTAAATCTTCTGTCTTCTTAGTGATAGGACACATTATTGTTAAATCTTGTGTTTTCTTACTGACAGTACACATTATCGTTGAATATTGTGTCTTCTTGTTGACAGTTCACAGTATTGATAAATCGTGTGTCCTCTTATTGACAATACACAGTTTTGTTAAATCTTGTGTCTTCTTATGGACAGTACACAGTATAGTTAAATCTTGTGTCTTCTTATTGACAGTACACAGTATCGTTAAATCTTGTGTTTTCTTACTAATAGTACACATTATCGACAGTATTGAATATTGTCTTCTTATTGACAGTACACAGTATAGTTAAATCTTGTGTCTTCTTATTGACAGTAAACAGTATCGTTATATCTTGTGCCCTCTTATTGACAGTACACAGAATCGTTAAATCTTGTGTCTTACACAAGATTTAACGATACTGTTTACTGTCAATAAGAAGACACAAGATTTAACGATACTGTGTACTGTCAATAAGCTTCTTATTGACAGTACGCAGTATCGTTAAATCTTGTGTCTTCTTATTGACAGGTCACATTATTGTTAAATCTTGTGTTTTCTTACTGACAGTACACATTATCGTTGAATATTGTGTGTTCTTATTGACAGTACACAGTATCGTTAAATCTTGTGTCTTCTTATTGAGAGTACACAGTATCTTTGAATCTTGTGTCTTCTTATTGACAGTACACAGTATCGTTAAATCTTGTGTCTTCTTATTGACAGTACACAGTATTGTTAAATCTTCTGTCTTCTTATTGAGAGTAAACAGTATTGTTAAATCTTGTGTCTTCTTATGGACAGTACACAGTATAGTTAAATCTTGTGTCTTCTTATTGACAGTACACAGTATCGTTATATCTTGTGCCCTCTTATTGACAGTAAACAGTATCGTTAAATCTTGTTT
>NW_013830243.1:0-431 GCF_000517525.1 Limulus polyphemus
AGTTTAAGGTTTTTTATGTAAATCAACTTTGACAATCAGTTTGGAAGGATCAGTTTAAGGTTTTTATGTAAATCAACTATGACAACCAGTTTGGAAGAATCAGTTTAAGTTTTTATGTAAATCAACTATGACAACCAGTTTGGAAGGATCAGTTTAAAGTTTTTATGTAAATCAACTTTGATAATCAGTTTAAGGTTTTTATGTAAATCAACTTTGACAACCAGTTTGGAAGGATCAGTTTAAGGTTTTTATGTAAATCAACTATGACAACCAGTTTGGAAGGATTACTTTAAGGTTTTTATGTAAATCAACTTTGACAACTAGTTTGGAAGGATCAGTTTAAGGTTTTTATGTAAATCAACTATGATAACCAGTTTGGAAGGATCAGTTTAAGGTTTTTATGTAAATTAACTATGACAACCAGTTTGGGA
>NW_013830244.1:0-429 GCF_000517525.1 Limulus polyphemus
TGTATAATGGCACGAATGTATTTTTTATACGTTTTTTGGGTGATTTTTTACTATTTCTTGCATCATTATTTAGTTCTTTCTCGTTTACATCTACGACGACTTCAATTTTTATTGAAAATACATTTCCATCCTGTTCCTTTTTTTTAGCAAGATCACCTGTCAAGAAAAAAGTAAAGATTATAATAGACTACCAACTATGACAATGACTAATATAGAATCACCACATCCTTGCAAATGAATGCCACATAAGATAACTTAAAAGTAAAAAGACGAAAAAGAAATACTAGCGATAAAACGCATATCAAAATAGACTGGCCATGTGATTTACCACATAACAAAACAATATCCACGAGAAAGGTTCTCCTAGAGTTGGAAAGGTGCGTAATTATCGGTATTCATTACTGGAAATATCGTAATTTAATTTCCTTT
>NW_013830245.1:0-427 GCF_000517525.1 Limulus polyphemus
CTTACAAAACACAACTGTTACATTTTGCTCAGGTCACTTCTTAACAAAACACAATGTTACATTTTGCTCTGGTCATTTCTTACAAAACACAATGTTACGTTTTGCTCTGGTCACTTCTTATAAAACACAATGTTACATTTTGCTCTGGTTATTTCTTACAAAACACAATATCACTATTGTGCTTGGGTCACTTCTTACAAAACACAATATCACTATTGTGCTTGGGTCACTTCTTACAAAACACAATGTTAGATTTTATTCTGGTCAGTTCTTACAAAACACAATGTTACATTTTGCTCAGATCACTTCTTACAAAACACAATGTTACATTTTGCTCTGGTCACTTCTTACAAAACACAATGTTACATTTTTCTCTGGTCACTTCTTACAAAACACAATGTTACATTTTGCTCTGGTTACTTCTTAC
>NW_013830246.1:0-743 GCF_000517525.1 Limulus polyphemus
GACACAAGATATAACGATACTGTGTACTGTCACTAAGAAACACAAGATTTAACGATACTGTGAATTGTCAATAAGAAGACACAAGATTGAGTGATACTGTGTACTGTCAATAAGAAGACACAAGATATAACATTATTGTGAACGGTCAATAAGAATACACAAGATTTAACGATACTGTGTACTGTCAGTAAGAAGACATAAAAATTTAACAATACTGTGTACTGTCAATAAGAAGACACAAGATTTAACGATACTGTGTACTTTTCTTCTTATTGACAGTACACAGTATCGTTAAATCTTATGTCTTCTTATTGATACTGTCAATAAGAAGACACAAGATTTAACAATACTGTGTACTCTCAATAAGTAGACACAAGATTTAACAATACTGTGTACTGTCAATAAAAAAGAGACTAGATTTAACAATACTGTGTACTGTCAATAAGAAGACACAAGATTTAACAATACTGTGTACTGTCAATAATAAGAAACATGATTTAGAAATACTGTGTACTATCAATAAGAACACACAAGATTTAACAATACTGTGTACTCTCAAGAAGAAGACACAATATTCAAAGATAATGTGTACTGTCAGTAATAAAACACAAGATTTAACAGTAATGTGTCCTGTCAATAAGAAGACACAAGATTTAACAATACTGTGTACTCTCAATAAGTAGACACAAGATTTAACAATACTGTGTACTGTCAATAAAAAAGAGACAAGATTTAACAATACT
>NW_013830247.1:0-428 GCF_000517525.1 Limulus polyphemus
AATTATGGTTCCGACCTCAGTTTTAATTTTGACGTTTTCATCACCACGTCCACCTGCCGCCATTAAGGCAGGTTATTTGAACTGTAAGGTACTGCCCTATATTCCCAACCCTCTCCGATGTTTTCAGTGTCAGCGGTTCGGTCACTCTAAGACATCTTGTCGTGGTTCTGTGACCTGTGCTCGTTGTGGTGGCAAGGACCATGACTCCTACGAGTGCAAACTGGACCCTCACTGTGTTGATTGTAGTGGTTTCCACCCCTCCTACTCTAGGTCTTGCCCTAAGTGGGTGGAGGAGAAAGAGGTACAGCGTTTGAAGACTCTAAATAACATCTCTTATCCTGAGGCTCGGAAGCTATTGTTCCCTTCTACATCGCAGACATATGCCTCTGCACTACGCTCCACTGCTACAGTGGGAGTGCAGACGGACC
>NW_013830248.1:0-429 GCF_000517525.1 Limulus polyphemus
GAAGTTAAGTATATTGTATTAACATGTCATTACAGTACACCTTTCTATGTCTAGTTATTGAGGAAAGTATATTATATTAAAATGTCATTACAGTCCACGTTACCACATCTAATTACTGAGGTAAAGTATATTGTATTAACGTGTCATTACAGTCCACATTTCCATATCTAGTTATTGAGGTTAAGTATATTATATTAACACGTCATTACAGTCGACGTTACCAAATCTAGTTATTGAGGTTAAGTATGTTATATTAACACGTCATTACATTACACGTTGTCATATCTAGTTATTGAGGTTAAGTATATTATATTAACACGTCATTACAGTCAACGTTACCACATTTAGTTATTGAGGTTAAATATATTATATTAACACGTCATACAGTCCACGTTACCACATTTAGTTATTGATAGTAAGTATATTATA
>NW_013830249.1:0-429 GCF_000517525.1 Limulus polyphemus
AACGGTTCGTGCGAACCTGTTATTAGAATTTAATGACCTCCACGAACCGGTTGTTAACAATCGTATGTATAGGCCTAATAATAACGGTACAAGCGTCCTAGTCCTAGTGCAAATCTGTGCTGAATTATTAGCCAGCGGATGAACTCTTTTTCTACAGATTCTTATCTAAATAATTACGTTAATCTATTAATATTATTATTATTATACCTAAGGTTAGATCATCTATATACATAGCTCTAGGCCCTAGATCTATATAATTAATATACCTTATACAGCTATGAAAATTGAAATGTTATGCTAATAATTGGCAAGCACGAAATTTCATTAGAAAATATTTTTCCCCAATAATTTATAAAATTTGTTAGATGATAGATCTATCATCTATGCATTAGTTTAATACATTTTTAAATTTTTAAGAAATAAATTTTT
>NW_013830250.1:0-499 GCF_000517525.1 Limulus polyphemus
TAAGAACTCTACATAGAAACTCTTTTAATGTCAAGCTGTGGACTGGATATAGAAACTCTTTTAATGTCAAGCTGTGGACTGGATATAGAAACTCTTTTAATTCTAAGCTGTGGACTGGATGTAGAAACTCTTTTAATTCTAAGCTGTGGACTGGATATAGAAACTCTTTTAATGTCTAGCTTTGAATTGAAGTTGGAAACTCTTCTAATGTTAAGATGGCGTCTAGAGCTGGAAACTATTCTAATGTTAAGCTGGGAACTGGAGGATTCATTGTAGGATTCTTAGTTTACTATAGGGCATTGTATAAAGGGTTTCAAGATTTAGTAAACAGTGTTTTCTGTTGAGTTCTTAGTTTTATTATAAAGTGTTGTGTGTAGAGTTCCTAGTTTTATTATAAAGTGTTATGTGTAGAGTTCCAAGTTTTATTATAAAGTGTTGTGTATCCAGTCCACAGCTTGACATTAAAAGAGTTTCTACATCCAGTCCACAGCTTAGAATT
>NW_013830251.1:0-429 GCF_000517525.1 Limulus polyphemus
TAGAAGCTGTTGGGATTCAGTGTCAGACTTCTATGGGAAGTGTCACGATATTTAACATTTATAACCCTGGTGTTGCCATTGATCCGGTTGAGTATCGAGAGTTTTTTCTTCCTAATGGTATACTTTGTGGATATTTCAATGCTCACAACCCGTTATGGGGTGGAACAAAAACTGACTATCGAGGTCAGATTCTCGGTGATCTAGTTCTGGAATCTGATAAAGTGGTTTTAAACGACTGACGTGGGACATGTCTGGTTCGGGATAATCTCTCTCCTCTAGATCTCACTATTATAGACAGTAAACTTGCTAGTCTTGCTACCTGGGATGTTCTGGATGATGACCTGGGAAGTGATCATCTCCCGGTCATTACATCTCTTAAGATCCCTCTTGAAGTTAGGAGTACAACGACCTTCTGGAACTTTACCAAAA
>NW_013830252.1:0-429 GCF_000517525.1 Limulus polyphemus
AAATGCTTGCCACATTTCGGGTATATACTGTTTGTGTGTGTAACGTTTTACTAAAAGCTTGCCACATTTCGGGTATATACTGTTTGTGTGTGTAACATTTTACTAAAAGCTTGCCACATTTCGAGTATATACAAGAAGCGAATAGTGAATTATACTCAACACTCCGTCTTCAATATGTGTTCTGTCCAATGGACCAATCCTGTGTACGTTCGGTTAATTATGCAACAAACTTTGTTTGATACACTCTCAAACAAGTGTTCCTTCATTACTGACTGAAAAGTTTACCTTCGATCTCTTGTTGTCTAAACAAATCAGATCGTATCTCACAATGCTTAAAAACTATCTTATTGGAGATATCTTACTTACTTACATGTTACTTAAGACAAAGGTCACTTCCATCTTATTTAAGACAAAGATTAATTCCATCTT
>NW_013830253.1:0-429 GCF_000517525.1 Limulus polyphemus
TTTCTATACTACAAATGTAACAATAGTTTTATACTACATATTTAACAATAGTTTCTATACTACATATTTAACAATAGTTTCTATACCACATATTTAACAATAGTTTTTATACTACACATTTAACAATAGTTTTTATACTACATATTTAACAATAGTTTCTATACTACATATTTAACAATAGTTTCTATACTACACATGTAACAATAGTTTTTATACTACACATGTAACAATAGTTTCTATACTACACATGTAAAAATAGTTTTTATACTACATATTTAACAATAGTTTCAATACTACACACGTAACAATAGTTTTTATACTACACACGTAACAATAGTTTTTATACTACATATTTAACAATAGTTACTATACTACACATGTAACAATAGTTTTTATACTACATATTTAACAATAGTTTCTATACTACAC
>NW_013830254.1:0-476 GCF_000517525.1 Limulus polyphemus
AGGTTCCTAGTTACACATTCTGTCATGGGTATCCTGAGCTTCTAGTTCCCTACATCCACTGTGTAAGGTTCCTAGTTACACATTCTTCCATGGGTATCCTGAGCTTCTAGTTCTCTACATCCACTGTGTAAGGTTCCTAGTTACACATTCTGTCATGGGTATCCTGAGCTTCTAGTTCCCTACATCTACTGTGTAAGGTTCCTAGTTACACATTCTGCCAAAGGTATCCTGAACTTCTAGTTCACTACATCTACTGTGTAAGGTTCCTAGTTACACATTCTGCCAAGGGTATCCTGAGCTTCTAGTTCTCTACATCTACTGTGTAAGGTTCCTAGTTACACGTTCTGCCATGGGTATCCTGAGCTTCTAGTTCCCTACATGTACTGTGTAAGGTTCCTAGTTACACATTCTGCCATGGGTATCCTGAGCTTCTAGTTCCTACATCTACTGTGTAACCTTCCTAGTTACACATTCTG
>NW_013830255.1:0-696 GCF_000517525.1 Limulus polyphemus
AAGTTATTGTTAATTGTTATTGGTTTATTGTATGTGGTTATTGTTCGGGACGAACAATATTAAGGAGGGGCAGTGTTGCGTCATCGAGATCACGTGACAATTCTCACGCTCTCTTGTTTCTAGAACTATCCCGTATCTTGGCGAATGGTCTAGTATTTACTAGAAATAGGGTACGCTGGTATATAAAAGAGGGGAATGTAATGTGTGGGGAGGATAGTGAGTAATTGAACTGCAGTCACAGGGTATCGTTGAAGTTAACGTTCGTTCGCTCGTGATACTGTTTGTTTTAGCGCGAGTATTGAGATTAAGTGTATCGCAGAGTTATATTCGGAAAGAATAAACCAGTTTTATTAAGTAAAGACTTGTGTCGTTAAAATTTCGTCGGAACGAAGTTACGGAAAAAATCAATTAACAAACGGAGACGTAACAAAAGTATGTATACAACATATACTTTTTTTGGAATATCGAAGTAGGTCTACACACCTACTTTGTTTTTTGAAAGTGTTGGTCAGTTGAAGTAGGTCTATACCATGTACTTTGTTTTTTGAAATGTTGATCTATTGAAATAAGTAAACATCCTATATTTTGCTTTTGAAAGTGTTGGAATATTGAAGTAGGTCTACACCACGTATTGTGTTTTTTGAAAGTGTTGGAAAATTGATGTAGCTCCACACCATGTATTTTGTTTTTGAAAGT
>NW_013830256.1:0-429 GCF_000517525.1 Limulus polyphemus
TGTCCATTGTGTTTGATAACTGTTTCTAATATTAGGGGATTTGTGTTTGTCCATTGTGTTTGATAACAGTTTCTAATATTAGGGGATTTGTGTGTGTCCATTGTGTTTGATAACAGTAATTAATATTAGGAGATATGTGTTTGTCCGTAGTGTTTGATAACAGTTTCTAATATTAGGGGATTTGTGTTTGTCCATTGTGTTTGATAACAGTTTCTAATATTAGGGGATTTGTGTGTGTCCATTGTGTTTGATAACAGTAATTAATATTAGGAGATTTGTGTTTGTCCATTGTGTTTGATAACTGTTTCTAATATCGGGGGATTTGTGTTTGTCCATTGTGTTTGATAACTGTTTCTAATATCAGGGGATTTGTGTTTGTCCATTGTGTTTGATAACTGTTTCTAATATCAGTGGATTTGTGTTTGTCCA
>NW_013830257.1:0-597 GCF_000517525.1 Limulus polyphemus
TTCATGGAGTAGTTGTACTAAGTAAGGCTAAAGATTAGTATAGGGGTTAAAATTCTGTAACTGGTGTTACACCTAGGTGTTCGTGGAGTTGTTGTACAAAGTAAGGCTAAAGATGAGTATAGTGGTTATAAATTCGTTAACTAGAGTTACACCTAAGTGTTCATGGAGTAGTTGTGCCAAGTAAGGCTAAAGATGAGTATGGTGGTTAAAATTTGGTAACTAGAGTTACACTTAGGTGTTCATGTAGTAGTTGTACCAAGTAAGGCTAAAGATGAGTATGATGGTTATAAATTCGGTAACTATAATTACACCTAGGTATTATGGAGTAGTTGTACCAAGTAAGGCTAAAAATGAGTATGGTAGTTGTGTATTCGGTGAATATAGTTACACCTAGGTTTTCATGGAGTATTTGTGCCAAGTAAGGCTGAAGATGAGTATGATGGATATAAATTCGGTAGCTATAGTTACACCTAGATATTTATGGAGCAGTTGTACCAAGTAAGGCTAAAATGAGTATGGTGGTTATAAATTATGTAACTAGAGTTACACCTAGGTGTTTATGGAGTAATTGTACCAAGTAAGGCTAAAGATGAGTAT
>NW_013830258.1:0-451 GCF_000517525.1 Limulus polyphemus
ATCAACACTAAAAGCTACGTCACCTCTATGTTATCAACACCAGAAACTACGTTACCTCTATGTTATCAACTCCTGAAGCTATGCCATTTCAATGTTATCAACACCAGAAGCTACGTCACCTCTATGTTATCAACACTAGAAACTATGCCACCTCTATGTTATCAACACCAGAAGCTATGTCACATCTATGTTATCAACACCAGAAGTTATGCCACCTCTATGTTATCAACTCCTAAAGTTATGCCACCTCTGTGTTATCAACTCCTAAAGCTACGTCACATCTATGTTATCAACTCCTAAAGTTATGTCACCTCTATGTTATCAACTCCAGAAGCTATTCTACTTCTACGTTATCAACACCAGAAGCTACGTCACCTCTATGTTTTCAACACCAGAAGCTATGTCACCTCTATGTTATCAACACCAGAAAGCTACGTCACCTCTATGTTAT
>NW_013830259.1:0-517 GCF_000517525.1 Limulus polyphemus
TTTAACGTTACTGTGTCCTGTCAATAAGAAAACACAAGATATTACGATACTGTGTACTGTCAATAAGAAGACACATGATTTAACGATACTGTTTACTGTCAATAAGAAGACACAAGATTTAACGATACTGTGTACTGTCAATAAGCAGACACTAGATTTAACGATACTGTGTACTGTCAATAATAAGACACAATATTCAACGATAATGTGTACTGTCAGTAAGAAGACACATGATTTAACGATACTGTGTACTGTCAATAAGAAGACACAATATTCAACGATAATGTGTACTGTCAGTAAGAAAACACAAGATTTAACAATAATGTGTCCTGTCAATAAGAAGACACAAGATTTTACGATACTGTGTACTGTCAATAAGAAGACACAAGATTTAACAATAATGTGTCCTGTCAATAAAAAGACACAAGACAGTACACAGTATCGTTAAAGTGTCTTCTTATTGACGTTAAATCTTGTGTATTCTTATTGAAAGTACACAGTATCGTTAAATCTTTTT
>NW_013830260.1:0-429 GCF_000517525.1 Limulus polyphemus
ATATCGCACTGTAATTTTTTCAGTCCTTAGGTATGTCGTTTTTATTATTTTGGAAAATATAATTCCAAGTCCATTCCACGTAACGATAAAGCTGGTTGTTTTTATTATCTTGTGCTTCTTTCTTCTCATAGTGTTTACATTCTTTATTCACATACAGTCGTCGAGATAAATCATCAGTATTTCCAAGGTTCCGTTCAGGATGATGTGAAAGTTAGTTAAACTCTTTGAAGATGACCTAGCTTTTTGAAATGCGATAACTTGGAAACCAATTCAATGCTACATGATCTGGCTGAAGTTCGAACTTGTGTCTATACAACTGCTAATGGTAATTACTTATGTATCATGAAAGATTTAGTAGATTTTTTCAAGATATACAACACCTCCTTTCTGCAACCATTCAATGCCACGGTATAGGAGACAATCACATAC
>NW_013830261.1:0-429 GCF_000517525.1 Limulus polyphemus
TGACGTCCACACAGCAACGTTGGGTCCCATCCTTCCTCTGGACTAACACGACGGGAGCTGATCAGGGACTATCTGATTTCTCGACTATCCCTTCCTTAATTAGACCATCCATGACCTTCTCCATCTCTTGTCACTTTGATGGAGCTATTCTCCTCAGAAGGATTTTTATTGGTCGGTGATTGCCTGTGTTTATTTTGTGCTCTACAAGGTTTGTGCAGCCGAGGTCATGATCTCCTTTTGAAAAGACGTCTGCATAATTTACCAAAAGTTCTTTTACCTGAAGAGCCTGTGATGATGCCAAATGGACTATACTCTTCTTATAGAGGTCAGTTAAATGTTCTGGAAGTGTATGTCCTTTCTTTACAATTGTATTTCTTGCTTTAACATTGACTGGCTCTACCTCTTGGCACACACCCAACAATACCCCTT
>NW_013830262.1:0-429 GCF_000517525.1 Limulus polyphemus
CCTTTCAGTTGTGCTTCAAACGATGATAGCTTTCTCCGAAATTCTTTGATGATTTTGTAGAGATCACAGATAAGGTTATCCTTTCCCTGAAGTTTCAAGTTCATTCTTGTGGGATGTGATGTCAACCGAAAATGACAACTTTGACAGCCAGGTAGGATCTGACAGAAGTGGATCAGCTCTATCCTTTTCGGTGAGAAAAATATCTATTTCTCTTCGGTGCTTATAAAAACGAAACAGGACTTTACCGCAGCTGAGCCACCTCACTGCTGTGTGATAAGGCAAGTCACAGAATTCAGAATCAACTTCTTCAAGAAAAGCCTGGAACTGGCGGTGATTAAGTGCATGCCCCCGAATGAAGTTCACCGCAGAAACAACTGGTTTCATTACGCAAGAAATATCTAAGTCTTTCCCACAGAGTGCTTGCTGATG
>NW_013830263.1:0-428 GCF_000517525.1 Limulus polyphemus
CAGGCCCTGACGTTACCTGATTGTTAACTTGTTGTGTTTAACTGGAACACTTTAGATGCAGTATTTAGCTACAGGCCCAGACGTTACCTGATTGTTAACTTGTTGTATTTAACTGGAACACTTTAGATGTAGTATTTAGCGAAAGGCCCAGACGTTACCTGATTGTTAACTTGCTGTATTTAACTGGAACACTTTAGATATAGTATTTAGCGAAAGGCCCAGACGTTACGTGATTGTTAACTTGTTGTATTTAACTGGAACACTTTAGAGGTAGTATTTAGCTACAGGCCCAGACGTTACCTGATTGTTAACTTGTTGTATTTAACTGGAACACTTTAGATGTAGTATTTAGCTACAGGTCCAGACGTTACCTGATTGTTAACTTGTTGTATTTAACTGGAACACTTTAGATGTAGTATTTAGCTACA
>NW_013830264.1:0-430 GCF_000517525.1 Limulus polyphemus
GTTATCCTGAGTACGATATAACGTTGATGACAGTTACAGATGCTACATTGTTTTGTTATCCTGAGTACGATATAACGTTGGTGGCAGTTACAGATGCTACATTGTTTTGTTATCCTGAGTACGATATAACGTTGATGACAGTTACAGATGCTACATTGTTTGTTATCCTGAGTACGATATAACGTTGGTGGCAGTTACAGATGTTACATTGTTTTGTTATCCTGAGTACGATATAACGTTGATGACAGTTACAGATGCTACATTGTTTTGTTATCCTGAGTACGATATAACGTTGATGACAGTTACAGATGCTACATTGTTTTGTTATCCTGAGTACGATATAACGTTGGTGGCAGTTACAGATGCTACATTGTTGTGTTATCTTGAGTACGATTAACGTTGATGGCAGTTACAGATGCTACATTGTTTC
>NW_013830265.1:0-445 GCF_000517525.1 Limulus polyphemus
TTAACCGTTCCTTTAATGCATACAAAAAGTACTAAATATGAAGGTCAACCGTTCCTTTAATGCATACAAAAGTACTAAGTATGAAGGTTAACCGTTCCTTTAATGCATACACAAGTACTAAATATGAAGGTTAACCGTTCCTTTAATGCATACACAAGTACTGAATATGAAGGTTAACCATTCCTTTAATGCATACAAAAGTACTAAATATGAAGGTCAATCGTTCCTTTAATGCATACAAAAGTATTAAATATGAAGGTCAACCGTTCCTTTAATACATACAAAAGTACTAAATATGAAGGTTAACCGTTCCTTTAATGCATACAAAAGTACTAAATATAAAGGTTAACCGTTCCTTTAATGCATACAAAAGTACTAAATATGAAGGTCAACCATTCCTTTAATGCATACACAAGTACTAAATATGAAGGTTAACCGTTCCTTT
>NW_013830266.1:0-429 GCF_000517525.1 Limulus polyphemus
CCAAGTAAGGCTAAAGATGAGTATGGTGGTTACAAATTCGGTAACTAGAGTTACTCCTATGTGTTCGTGGAGTTGTTGTAACAAATAGCGCTAAACATGAGTATGGGGGTTACACATTCGTTAACTAGAGTTACACCTTGGTATTTATGGAATAGTTGTACCAAGTAAGGCTAAAGATGAGTATGGTGGTAACATATTCGGTAACTATATTTACACCTAGTTGTTTATGGAGTAGTTGTACCAAGTAAGGCTAAAGATGAGTATGGTAGTTATAAATTCGGTAACTATAGTTACACCTAGGTATTTATCGAGAAGTTGTACCAAGTAAGGCTAAAGATGAGTATGGTTGTTAGAAATTCGGTAACTAGAGTTACTCCTATGTGTTCGTGGAGTTGTTGTAACAAATAGCTCTAAACATGAGTATGGGGG
>NW_013830267.1:0-848 GCF_000517525.1 Limulus polyphemus
GACAGGTTGTGGTGGTAATAATGTGACAAGTTGTGGTGGTAGTAATGTGACAGATTGTGGTGGTAATAATCAGACAGGTTGTGGTGGTAATGATGTGACAGATTGTGGTGGTAGTAATGTGACAGATTGTGGTGGTAATAATGTGACAGGTTGTGGTGGTAATAATATGACAGATTGTGGTGTTAGTATTGAGATAGTTTGTGGTAATAATCAGACAGGTTGTGGTGGTAATAATGTGACAGATTGTGGTGGTAGTAATGTGACAGATTGTGGTGGTAATCATATGACAGATTGTGGTGGTAATAATGTGACAGGTTGTGGTGTTAGTAATGTGACAGGTTGTGGTGGTAATAATCAGACAGGTTGTGGTGGTAATAATGTGACAGATTGTGGTGGTAATAATGTGACAGATTGTGGTGGTAATAATCACTAACACCACAATCTGTCATATTATTACCACCACAACCTGTCTGATTATTACCACCACAATCTGTCATATTATTACCACTACAACCTGTCTATTGAGATAGTTTGTGGTAATAATCAGACAGGTTGTGGTGGTAATAATGTGACAGATTGTGGTGGTAGTAATGTGACAGATTGTGGTGGTAATAATGAGACAGATTGTGGTGGTAATAATGTGACAGGTTGTGGTGTTAGTAATGTGACAGGTTGTGGTGGTTAGTAATGTGACAGGTTGTAGTGGTAATAATCAGACAGGTTGTGGTGGTAATAATGTGAAAGATTGTGGTGGTAATAATGTGGCAGATTGTGATGGCAATAATGTGACAGGTTGTGGTGGTAATAATGCGACAGTTTGTGGTGGTAATAATCAGACAGGTTGTGGT
>NW_013830268.1:0-775 GCF_000517525.1 Limulus polyphemus
TACAGGATACATAGGCATCTTATGTGTCATCCTTGGTAGACAAAATTACAGGATACGTAGCCATCTTATGTGTCATCATTGGTAGTCAAAATTACAGGATAAATAGCCATCTTTTGTGCCATCCTTGGTAGACAAAACTACAGGATACATAACCATCTTATGTGTCATCCTTGGTAGACAAAACTACAGGATACATAGCCATCTTATGTGTCATCATTGGTAGACAAAATTACAGGATACATTGCCATCTTATGTGTCATCATTGGTAGACAAAATTACAGGATACATAGCCATCTTATGTGTCATCCTTGGTAGACAAAATTACAGAATACATAGCCATCTTTTGTGTCATCCTTGGTAGACAAAATTACAGGATACATAGCCATCTTATGTGTCATTCTTGGTAGAGAAAACTACAGAATTCATAGCCATCTTATGTGTCATCCTTGGTAGACAAAACTACAGAATACATAGCCATCTTATGTGTCAACCTTGGTAGACAAAACTACAGGATACACAGCCATCTTTTGTGTCATCCTTGGTAGACAAAATTACAGGATATATAGCCATCCTATGTGTCATCCTTGGTAGACAAAACTACAGGATACATAGCCATCTTATGTGTCATCCTTGGTAGACAAAACTACAGGATACATAGCCATCTTATGTGTCATCCTTGGTAGACAAAATACAGGATACATAGCCATCTTATGTGTCATCCTTGGTAGACAAAATTACAGGATACATAGCCATCTTATGTGTCATCCTTGGTAGA
>NW_013830269.1:0-429 GCF_000517525.1 Limulus polyphemus
TAAGAGTGTGAAAGAAAATAATTTACCATGTCGCTCCTGTAAAACAAACGTTCTACCACCAGCGATTGGCCATTTACTAGTGAACCCGACATATGCTGACAAATATACAGATAGCAGGTTTAAAGTTATTGCAACTGGCCTGTCAACCTTTCATCTCTATATTTTGGAAGCCACCTGTATTAAAACACATAAACCTGTCCTTCGCCGCCAAAAAGAATTCCCATACAATCTACACATCCTTCAGTAGGTCTGTGGCATTTGCTGACTGGCTTAAGGACATGCCAATCAGTGATTGCCTTACCAACCTACGTTGACCTGACTCATTTTATAAGCTATACTATTTCCTATAGATCATTTTCCAGACGGTTCTGCTATGATTAGAGTCTGGCGAAAATCTTCAGCAGTTATTTCCTTTGCAACATCTCAACC
>NW_013830270.1:0-698 GCF_000517525.1 Limulus polyphemus
CAGGACACAGTATTGTTAAATCCTGTATCTTCTTATTGACAGGACACAGTATTGTTAAATCTTGTGTCTTCTTATTGACAGTACACAGTATTGATAAATCCTGTATATTCTTATTGACAGAACACATTATTGTTAAATCTTGAGTCTTCTTATTGACAGTACACAGTATTGATAAATCCTGTATCTTCTTATTGACAGGACACATTATTGTTAAATCTTGTGTCTTCTTATTGACAGTACACAGTATTGATAAATCCTTTATCTTCTTATTGTCAGGATAAAATTTTGTTATATTTTGAGTCTTCTTATTTACAGTACACAGTACTGATAAATCCTGTATATTCTTATTGACAGGACACAGTATTGATAAATCCTGTATCTTCTTATTGACAGGACACAGTATTGTTAAATCTTGTGTCTTCTCATTAACAGTACACAGTACAGGATTTATCAATATATTCTTATTGACAGGACACATTATTGTTAATTCTTGTGTCTTCTTATTGACAGTACACAGTATCGTTAAATCTTGTCTTCTATTTGATAGTACATAGTACTGTTAAATCTTGTGTCTTCTTATTGAGATTAAACGGTATTGAAATCGTTAAATCTTGTGTCTTCTTATTGACAGTAATTTTTCAATACTGTGCCTGTATCCTGTCAATAAGAAAAACAATACTGTGTAAATCTTGTGTCTT
>NW_013830271.1:0-476 GCF_000517525.1 Limulus polyphemus
TTTTAAATCTTGTGTCTTCTTATTGACAGTACACAGTATCGTTAAATCTTGTGTTTTCTTATTGAAAGTACACAGTATCGTTAAATCTTGTGTCTTCTTATTGACAGTTCACATTATTGTTAAATCGTGTGTCCTCTTATTGACAGTAGACAGTTTTGTTAAATCTTGTGTCTTCTTATTGAAAGTACACAGTATCGTTAAATCTTGTGTCTTTTTATAGATAGTACACAGTATTGTTAAATCTTGTGTCATCTTATTGACAGTACACAGTATCGTTAAATATTGTGTCTTCTTATTGACAGGACACATTATTGTTAAATCTTGTGTTTTCTTACTAACAGTACACATTATCGTTGAATATTGTGTTTTCTTATTGACAGTACACAGTATCGTTAAATCTTGTGTCTTCTTATTGACAGTACACAGTATCTTGTGTTTTGTTACTGACAGTACACAATTATCGTCGAATATTGTCT
>NW_013830272.1:0-426 GCF_000517525.1 Limulus polyphemus
TTTTAAATTTACTAATGTTTTCCATTTGTACTTCTTGCCACTGTTGTAGTCTCTCTTTTTGTTTCTTTTCTCGTTCTTCTTGTTTATTTTCTTTCTCCTCCAACAACTGCTGTAATCTCTCTTCTTGTTTCTTTTCTTTTTCCTATAACAACTGTTGTAATCTATCTTCTTGTTTAATTTCTCGTTCGAGCTGCCATTGTTGCAGGTTTTCTTGCATCTGCTGTTGTCTCTCTTCTTGTTTCTTTTGCTGTTCTTGTATTGCTGCCATCAAGTCTGCTAAGCTGTAGTTTGATTTTCCACCTCTCGTTTCCATTTTTTTTTCCATCCCACTTCTGACACCAATTTGTTACGTCTCCATTTGTTAATTAATTTTCCGTAACTTAGTTCCGACGAAACTTTAGTGACACAAGACCTTTCTTAAAAAAA
>NW_013830273.1:0-428 GCF_000517525.1 Limulus polyphemus
CATACACAAAACCTCCACGAAAATGTTGTTATGGAATAAAATTTTCCCCTACCGGAAAATATAAAATGGGAGTGAAAATTTACTAAGAAACTATTTATTTTTGTGAGTCAATATAGCTCAGAGCCAATAGGTAAGTCTCACCTGACTAAGAAAGCTTGTTACTCCTTACAGAGGCTATTACCTGATGGTTGACCATGTTTGTTTTCATCCTCCGATTAGGAACTGAAGACATTCACCATTTTAAGGCATTCTTCGATAACATGTTTTCAATGTTGACTAGTTGTGACGCAAACAGGGAGAAACAGATTTAAAGGTTTTCAATGTTGACTAGTTGTGACGCAAACAGGGGAGAAACAGATTTAAAGGTTTTCAATGTTGACTAGTTGTGACGCGAAACGAAGGGGAGAAACAGTAATTTTAAAGGTTTT
>NW_013830274.1:0-428 GCF_000517525.1 Limulus polyphemus
GAGACAAAAAAAAAAAAAACTTTGAATAGATTGAAAATCAGATTCTGCTATGTGCTAAAACCATTCTACAATAAAGTTCATTAAATACGATGTTAAAGTTAAATTCAAAGTCAATGAAAACAGAAGTTCGTACTAAATCTTGAAGATTCTGTTTACTCATGGTAAATCTGGCTTTATATTTAAAACTACACTAACACATTACACAGTCAGGCCTGCGCATAGTGTACTTTGCACGTGACACTATCATCCACAGTGTTACGAGTGCAAAAGTTGTGGCAGCCTGATTTACTGACAATAAAGGCCCGGCATGGCCAGGTGTTAGGACGCTCGACTCGCAATCTGTGGGTCGCGGGTTCGCATCCCCGTCCCACCAAACATGCTCGCCCTTTCAGCCGTGGGGGCGTTATTATGTGACGGTCAATCCCACC
>NW_013830275.1:0-428 GCF_000517525.1 Limulus polyphemus
ATTACATTACCTCATCACGTTGTACACCTCTTTTATATATACCAGTCTACCCTCCATCTAGTAAATACTAGAGCATTCGCCAAGATACGGGATAGTTCTAGAAACGTGGCGTCACACCAGTCATGTGACTCGCTGACGCAACAATATATATTGTTACGGCCCCGTTTGTTAATTGATTTTCCGTAACTTCGTTCCGACGAAACTTAAGCGACACAAGTCCTTACTTGATAAAACTGGTTTATTCTTTTCGAATATAACTTTACCGATACACTCAACTTCAACAATCGCACTAAACAAACGCAATAACAACGAACGTGCTCAATAATATTTCTGACTGCAGTTCAATTACTCACTATCTACACACACATAACATTACCTTCCCCTCTTTTATATACCAGCCTACCCTATCTACCAAATACTAGAGCTTT
>NW_013830276.1:0-427 GCF_000517525.1 Limulus polyphemus
AAAAGAAACAAAAAGAGAGACTACAGCAGGGGTTGGAGGAGAAAGAAAAGAAACAAGAAGAGAAATTACAGCAGTTCTTGGAGGAAAAAGAAAAGACACAAGAAGAGAGATTACAGCAGTGGCAACTGGAACAAGAAAGGAAACAGGAAAAAAGTCTCCAACAGCTACAGGAAAGTCAACAACAGTGGCAAGAAGTACAAATAGAAAACATTAGTAAATTTAAAAGCGAATCAAATATATTAAAGGATGATTTATTGTCTTTTGCACAAGGAGGATACGTTAACCATCGACTTAATCAGCCCCAGACAATAGCAAGCCCCTTCCAGACCCTGCAGCTAAACCCTAATGCAGACATCTTCAGTCCTGTTAGAAGTCACATCCCTAGATATGAATGTCAGTAATAGGAGTGATCCAGTATGAAGAAAGC
>NW_013830277.1:0-429 GCF_000517525.1 Limulus polyphemus
GTAGGCAATGCAAGTCTTGCTATATTTCATTTTAACAATAAAACTAGTGGACGAATATATTCGAAAGTTCATAAATACTTTGACAAATGTGGGTAGTTTAGGAAACATAAAACCTATTACTTTTATAAAATTTAGTTTTTTGCATTATTATCTTTAATATCTTGGAAAATTACATTAGGAAATGGTATTTATAAGAAATGATTACAATATTTATATTTGCTTCAGATTTGAACTTATTACTTTTAATGTTTTAGTACATTATTTTGAAATCCCCCAAAAATTGTATCCTCCATAAAATGCAAACTTTTTTATTTTTAATTTTTTTTAATAATCGCGTATACTTCTTATGGTTTCAAGTAATATACAGACCCGTAAATAATATTTGTAAATAAACCTAAACAAAAAATGAGTAATTTTATTTTTAACTAG
>NW_013830278.1:0-422 GCF_000517525.1 Limulus polyphemus
AGATAACGGCTTTTTTAGTCCTTCTTACACTAGATTTTGTCGAATTTGATAACGGTCCTTTTAGTCCTTCTTAAACTATATTTTGTCGACTTTGATAACATCCTTTTTACTCACTTAACACTTTAGATTTTGTCTATTTTCATAACAGTCTTTTTAGTCCTTCTTGCACTAGATTTTTTCAATACATAATGGTCTTTTTAGTCTTTTTTACACTAGATTTTTTCGACTTTGATAACGGTCTTTTTATTCCTTGTTACTCTATATTTTGTCGACTTTGATTACGGTCTTTTTAATCCTTCTTAAACTATATTTTTTTCGACTTTGATAAAGGCCTTTTTACTCATTTATTACTTTAGATTTTGTTGATTTTCATAACGGTCTTCTTAGTCCTTCTTGCACTAGATTTTTTTCAATGCATAATG
>NW_013830279.1:0-428 GCF_000517525.1 Limulus polyphemus
CTTTCAGTATAGTGTGACATCTTCTTAAAATGTGGCAGACTTTCAGTTAATATTATAAGTCTTTCACTTACAAAAAATCATATTTTTTTAAAGCAAAGTATTCTTAATAAAATAAAATAAAGATTTGTTCATGAATATACAGAGTATTTGTTTTGAGTAGTCCATGTGAAAAGTAATTTTCATGTTAAAATTAAAAATATTTTTCCTCATCTCAAAAATCTCAAATTTCCTTTGTGTAATCCCTAAAACCTCCTAAATGCATTTCAAACTTTTTTTTTAGTAAAACATTCTAGTTTATCTGTTATTTTCTCTATCCTATCTCAAAATTGGCTAATGTAAATGAATTGGACTGGCAGAAGTGTCTGGATGTGAAGGGGATAAGACCTTTTGACTGGAGACCATTATCCTTAAGCCTCCTACTGATAGAA
>NW_013830280.1:0-428 GCF_000517525.1 Limulus polyphemus
GAAATGTGTGTTTTGTCGATACTGTCGGTTTTCACGCATTTATTATATCATTTATAGGAAATGAACATTAAGTTGTTCGTGAAATGTGTGTTTGATAGATACTGTCGGGTATCACTCACTTATTACATTATTTGCAGGTTATGAACATTGTTTGTGAAATGTGTTTTGTGGATACTGTCGGGTATCACTCACTTGTTGCATCATTTGCAGGTTATGAACATTGTTTGTGAAAAGTGTTTTGTCGATACTTTCGGTTTCACGCATTTATTACATCATTTGTAGGTGATAAACATTGTTTGTGAAATGCGTTTTGTCGATACTGTCTGTTTGCGCATTTATTACATCATTTGTAGGTGATAAACCTCGTTTGTGAAATGTGTTTTGTGGATAGTGTTGGTTTGTACGCATTTATTACTATCATTGTCGGT
>NW_013830281.1:0-426 GCF_000517525.1 Limulus polyphemus
ATATTAACCGAATTTATAACCACCATACTCATCTTTAGCTTTACTTGTCAAAACTACTCCAGGAACACTTAGGTTTAACTTTAGTTACCGAATTAATACCCCATACTCATCTTTATCGTTATTTGGTACAGCAACTCCACGAACACCTAGATGTAACTCTAGTTACCGAATATTTAACCACCATACACATCTTTAGCGTTATTTGGGACAACAACTCCACGAACACCTAGGTGTAACTCTAGTTACCGAATTTATAACCACCATACTCATCTTTAGCCTTACTTGGTACAACTACTCCATAAACACCTAGATGTAACTCTAGTTACCGACTTTGTAACCACCATAGTCATCTTTAGCGTTTTTTGGTACAACAACCCCACGAATATCTAGGTGTAACTCTAGTTACCGAATTTATAACCACCAGAC
>NW_013830282.1:0-429 GCF_000517525.1 Limulus polyphemus
ATCAGCAGCATCCTCTTCACAGCTAGCATCACCCAAAACCTTAATATCATAAGCAAATTTAAGTAATTTATTAAACATTCTTTCATCTATGTCATTGATGTAAATCACAAAGAGCAAAGGTCCTAACACTGAGCCCTGAGGTACCCTACTTGTGACATTAATCCAGTTTCACTGAACTCCATTTGTAACAACCCTCTGCTTTCTTCTATCCAGCAACTCTTCTATCCAATTTGCTAACTTATCCCCCACATCTATAGAGATAATTTTTTTACAAGCCTTTGATGTGGCACCTTGTCAAATGCTTTCCAAAAATCCAGATACACCACATTTACACCCTTACCCTCATTCACATAAGCATTAACCTCTTCAAAGAATGTCAAAAGATTTGTGAGCTAAGATTTTTCTTTAGTGAAACCATGTTGACTATCC
>NW_013830283.1:0-428 GCF_000517525.1 Limulus polyphemus
AGACCTGCTTTTCCGTACTTCTTCTTTTACTAGATTACTCGGGTTTGTGAGGTTTTGAGGGTCCCTCCTATTGCATTTGACTGTACTCCTTCCCTGTTTGCAGAAAGAATGGCAAGTGACTATTTGGTTTTTCCTCCTTCTCCTGATATTGCTGTTCATGCTGGGAGATTTGCCACTCAGTTACATGACAGGATAGCTATGCCTTGACCCCCACGTTTATGAGAACAGCAAACTTTGGCTTATCACTGCCAGAAGGAGGTGTATTTGAATTCTCAAAGATGGACCTCCTTTTTGACCTGTGTGGTCTAGATTGGAATCTGTGATCACTTTAAACAGATCACAGTTTTCTCGGATTCTTCTTACTCTCAAGACTGTCCTGAGGTATTTATCTTTGATCCAATTTATGTTGGAAGCCCATCAATGTTCCC
>NW_013830284.1:0-428 GCF_000517525.1 Limulus polyphemus
ATATGACCAGAAGTAGTATTATCGTTATTTGTGTTCACTTGTATCACTATGGCCACAAGTAATATTATCCTGATTTGTGTTCACTTGTATCACTATGGCCAGAAGTAGTATTATCCTTAGTTGTGTTCACTTGCATCACTATGACCAGAAATAATGTTATCCTTATTTGTGTTCACTTGCATCACTATGGCCACAAGTAATATTATCCTTATTTATTTTCACTTGCATCAATATGACCAGAAGTAGTATTATCGTTATTTGTGTTCACTTGCATCAATATGACCAGAAGTAGTATTATCGTTATTTGTGTTCACTTGTATCGCCAGTCAGTCAAGTTGCAAATATTTCTTACCGGAACAAACAATTATTGTTAATTTGGGCTTTCGTGTGTTTGTATTTAAGATTTAAATAATAACGATTTACGGAAA
>NW_013830285.1:0-426 GCF_000517525.1 Limulus polyphemus
ATAACAACTTCTAATATATAGGAAAAGGCATTACGTTTTGGTAACAATGCGTTCCAACAATGGCTTTTATGTTACGTTGTTTAGCAATAAAAGTATAACCTAATATTGTTGTTAGTCTATGTGTTGAAAGTATAAAATGAAATGTATAAACTACAAAACGAACTATGCTATCTGGATAAATGCATTATCGCTTTTTTGACTCCTCTCATATCGAGAAATCAAGCGTGACGTAACGCGACACACACTGGCTCTTATATAGATTAGAAAACGTGACATATAGATGCATCTATAATAATTGTATTATCATTGTACCTTTTCTACTTTTTTATGTTTTTGGGAAATAAAAATGTTTTAAATATTTTTGACTTATTCTATGCTAAAACAGGTTCAGAATACACACACTGACATAGTCATCTAGAATATATC
>NW_013830286.1:0-428 GCF_000517525.1 Limulus polyphemus
AGAGGATTTCATTTGGTTGCTTTATAATAATAGTTTTCGGCTAATTTAATTAATTTTTCTTTGAAGGGTAGGATATCGTAAAATCTACTTAAATATTCTTGCGGTGTATAGGTCGGAAGTCTATAAGCTATTTTAATAGTATTGTCCAGAAATGATTGAATTTTATTTGATAAAGTAATTGACATGTTACGGCGTTGCCGTATTCGAAAAGTAATCTAATATAGGTTTTATAAATGGATATTCAATACAATTAACGTTAATAACAACGAGATAAAAAACTCAATCAAGAACAACAAAACAACTGTGAAAACCTATGCCAATCACTGAAAAAAAGTAAAACCTGACCCAACTAAATTCTGGCGAAAATTTAAATCAATAACGAATAACAAGTCCAATAATTCCATCAATCAAATCCAGTACAATAATAT
>NW_013830287.1:0-426 GCF_000517525.1 Limulus polyphemus
TTTAGAACCACTATAAAGGTATTGCAAACTACCACATCTTTTTTTCACAGTATGTTTTATAGTTTAGTTTAGAAAATTACCACTGTAAGGCTAATTAACTACCATATCTATATTTACAGTACGTTTTATAGTTTAGTTTACAAAATTACCACTATCAAGGTAATTAACTGCCATATGTATATTTACAATACATTTTATAGTTTTGTTTAAAAAATTACCACTATAAAGGTAATTAGTTACCATATGTATATTTACAGTACATTTTATAGTTTACTTTACAAAATTATCACTACAACGATAATTAACTACCATATCTATATTTACAATACATTTCAAGGTTTAATTTTACAAAATTACCACTATAACGGTAATTAACTACCATATCTATATTCACAGTATGTTTTATAGTTTAGTTTACAAAATTAC
>NW_013830288.1:0-428 GCF_000517525.1 Limulus polyphemus
ATCAGTGGCTCCTCCAGTCACTCTAAACTGGTCTTAGATTGCCTCAACCAGAGATGTTGTTATATTACTCTGGTTGGCAAAAGCCTGGGAACCATGTAGAGAATTTACCATCCAGCATCAAACCTGCCAGACATAATACTACAATGATTATCCTCAGTCACTTATACCTCTTTCACATCCAGACTGATCCTCAGAAGATCATCTTGATCAGCCATTCAGATACCAGCAATTCTCCTTTCCAAGTATGTGGCTGCAGCAAGGTAAAAATTCACAGATCTTCATAGCACTGATGAAAGTTAAGACATCCAGGAAAGGACTTCTCTCAACAACTCTTTCCAGCAATCATCTCCTCTCAGTGAACAACTCTTTCAGACAATCGTCTCCCCTTAGTGACCAACTCTTTCAGACAATCGTCTCCCCTCAGTGAC
>NW_013830289.1:0-426 GCF_000517525.1 Limulus polyphemus
CTCATTTAAGATTTAACATTTATTATGATAGTAATTTTGACCTTGAACTGTTAATAATAAAAAAACTATCCATAAAATAAATCTACCCTGTTTGAAAAGTTATATGGATGAAACAGAGCAAGAGACTGTAATATAATCACTTGAATTGTGTCTGATGTAATAATCTCATGTCTATGTTATATACTTACTATCAAAGGATTAAGACTTAATTATATGTCTGAAACAAAACAAGATAATTAATACAATCACTTGAATTGTGTCTGATGTAACAACCCCCATATCTATGTTATATACTGACTATCAAAGGATTAAGACTTGATGTTATATGTCTGATGTAACAACCCCATATCTATGTTATATCTGACTATCAAAGGATTAAGACTTGATGTTATATGTCTGAAACAAAGCAAGATAATTAATACAATC
>NW_013830290.1:0-423 GCF_000517525.1 Limulus polyphemus
AAACTAAAACATAATGGATATAAAGATACACAACTAAAAATATTTTTTCTATTTTTAATAATAAATATAAATCTGTTTTAAATGATAAACTTTAACTTATGTAAAACTCCTTACTGAGAGGTCGTTAGTTATTCAAGGTCACCCTTCATAAACTAACTTAGTTATAAAACCAGTTTCATATTCAGTATGCTGGGACTAGAAAGACCAACTTCAAGTAGCTGGGCTTGCCTCAGCTTTTCTGTGTCATACTTGAATAAGTTTTCGGCTATTTATAAGTTTTTTTTTTTAAGATCTTTATTAGGGTGGTGGTTAGTAAGTTTTTTATTGTAGAAATTTTGGGTGGTTTTGTTTTTACTTTTAGACTTCAAGGGCAACTGTCTTCCCACATCTGGCTGCAGACAGCGAAAGACAGTAGGAGGTGAG
>NW_013830291.1:0-428 GCF_000517525.1 Limulus polyphemus
ATTTGGCGAAATACGTCGAAATATTGGAGGAAAGATTCTTGCCACTTTATTCCTCGGGTTTCGTGGACAAGAACACAAGACTGTTCCAGGAAGATGGAGCACAGTGTCACACTGCTAGAAACACCCAAAAGTGGCAGGAAGAAAATGGTATCCAGAAGTTGCCCTGGCCGAGCCGGTCTCCTGACATGAGCCTCATCGAAAACCTTTGAGCCATACTCGACCGGCAAGTCAAGAAACAACAACAAAAAAAACTTCGAAGAGCGATTTACTCCAAGTTTTGAAGCAAGAGTGGGCGAAAATCACACAATCTAAAATTGACGAGATGATTTTCATGATGCCCCAAAGGATCAACGAACTACACGAAGCGAAAGGAAGATCTGCTAGATATTAATTAAATTATAAATATATCAATTCATGTGAATATGACT
>NW_013830292.1:0-422 GCF_000517525.1 Limulus polyphemus
TTTCTGTTTGCTATAGTTCCAGGGTAAATAGACATGGAAATTTATCACAACAAACCTCAGCATTCGTATAGTGAACAAATATGGACGAAAACGTATCCCAGGAATCACAGAAATTAACCGTGACTCTTATGAGTACAAATAATAGTGAAGTCATATTACACATCTCAAGTGACATTATGTGTACAAACAGTAGTAAAGTCTTATTACACATCTCAAGTGACATTATGTATACAAACAGTAGTGAAGTCTTATTACATACTTGAAGTGACATTATTTGTACAAACAGTAGTGAAATCTTATTACACACCTCGAGTGACATTATGTTACAAACAGTAGTAAAGTCTTATTACACACCTCAAGTGACATTATGTGTACAAACAGTAGTAAAGTCTTATTACACATCTCAAGTGACATTATGTATA
>NW_013830293.1:0-429 GCF_000517525.1 Limulus polyphemus
TATAATTAACACAGAAATCCTAACATGAAAACAGTTATTGTGTCTCCAGAGAAAACTTGTAAGTGGATTTGAAATAAATCTATATAATTAACACAGAAATCCTAACCTGAAAACAGTTATTGTGTCTCCAGAAAAAAACTTGTAAGTGGATTTGAAATAAATCTATATAATTAACACAGAAATCCTAACATGAAAACAGTTATTGTGTCTCCAGAAAAAACTTGTAAGTGGATTTGAAATAAATCTATATAATTAACACAGAAATCCTAGCCTGAAAACAGTTATTGTGTCTCCAGAAAAACTTGTAAGTGGATTTGGAATAAATCTATATAATTAACACAGAAATCCTAACCTGAAAACAGTTATTGTGTCTCCAGAAAAAAACTTGTAAGTGGATTTGAAATAAATCTATATAATTAACACAGAAAT
>NW_013830294.1:0-428 GCF_000517525.1 Limulus polyphemus
TTCGAACCCACGACCCGCAGATTGCGAGCCGAGTGCCCTAACCACCTGGCCAATAGTTTTAACACGAACGACTAAACATTTAACATTAAACACCAAAATAATTAACAATGAAATGGTCACCTTTAATTCCCTAACTTATTACGTAGATTGAGTATGAAAATGTTACATAATTTATAAATGACTACAATACATTCAATGACAAAATAAAATCATGGAAATTAAAAATGGCATGCACTAGAAAAATATTTTGTTCTATATTTTTTGATTAAAATCTTTTGTCGCAATGCTATCCAAAATCCTGCCTTCTAAATGCTTAAAACCTCTTCTGTCGGAAATCCTTCTTTTTGTAATTACTGTTTTTCTTGGTCAAAATGCTATCCAAAATCCCGATTCTTACTGTTTAAGTTATCTTGGTTAAAATGCTATCC
>NW_013830295.1:0-428 GCF_000517525.1 Limulus polyphemus
AATGTCATTTAATTCTTTACAAATTGAAGTCGTTTAATGTCATTTAATATTTTACAAGTTGAAGTCGTTGAATGTCATTTAATTCTTTACAAGTTGAAGTCGTTGAATGTCATTTACTATTTTACAAGTTGAAGTTTTTAAATGTCATTTAATTCTTTACAAGTTGAAGTTGTTAAATTTCATTGAATTCTTTACAAATTGAAATATTTCAGTATCGTTTATATAAACTTCTGATCACAACAACATAGATAAAAACTAAACCTTAACCCAGTAGTGAGCATACTTGATTTAATGTACTGTTTTTACTTTGAGGTTACTAAATGTCATGTAATCTCCTACAACTTGACATCGCTAAATGTCATGTGATCTCCTACAACTTGAGGTCGCTAAATGCAATGTAATCTCCTATAACTTGAGATCGCTAAATG
>NW_013830296.1:0-425 GCF_000517525.1 Limulus polyphemus
ACCCAAGTCCGTGTCATGGAGTTATTAACGACTCTATACAACATTCAATACACCTACCCAAGTCCGTGTCATGGAGTTATTAACGACTCTATACAACATTCAATACACCTACCCAAGTCTGTATCTGTGTCATGGAGTTACTAACGACTCTATATAACATTCAATACACCTACCCAAGCCTGTATCTGTGTCATGGAGTTACTAACGACTTTATACAACATTCAATACACCTACCCAAGTCTGTATCTGTGGCACGGAGTTACTAATGACCCTATACAACATTCAATACACCTACCCAAGTCTGTATCTGTGGCATGGACTTTAGTGACCAATGTTCCAACTTTAGAATCCTCTGGGATAGTTGCAGTATAAACACTAGTCGTAAATGCTGGAACATTATCATTGACATCACTAAGTAGTATTTC
>NW_013830297.1:0-429 GCF_000517525.1 Limulus polyphemus
GAGAAAGTGTCTTACTTAGACATGGGGAAAGTGTCTTACTTAGACGCAGAGAAAGTGTCTTACTTAGACATGGGGAAAGTGTCTTACTTAGACGTGGAGAAAGTGTCTTACTTAGACATGGGGAAAGTGTCTTACTTAGACATGGGGAAGTGTGTTACTTAGACGCGGAGAAAGTGTCTTACTTAGACGTGGAGAAAGTGTCTTACTTAGACGCGGATAAAGTGTCTTACTTAGACATGGAGAAAGTGTCTTACTTAGACGTAGATAAAGTGTCTTACTTAGACATGGGGAAGTGTCTTACTTAGACGTGGATAAAGTGTCTTACTTAGACATGGGGAAAGTGTCTTACTTAGACGTGGATAAAGTGTCTTACTTAGACATGGAGAAAGTGTCTTACTTAGACGTGGATAAAGTGTCTTACTTAGACAT
>NW_013830298.1:0-427 GCF_000517525.1 Limulus polyphemus
TTGTCGAAGGTGACTCAATGTCTTCCTAATTCCGAGATGTCTTCCTGTTAAACTATCATGGGATTGATGCAACACAGCTTTCCATAACTTCCCCGGTATAAGTGTTTGCCAAGTGGTCACTTTCCCATCTGTAGTTTCTCATCTCCGTACAAGAATACCATCTTCAAGCTTTAACTGGTCCCATTGCACCCAATAGTGCTTTATCACAGGGCTTAGACTAGACACCTTCTCCCAAGCAGGGCGCAAAACACTTGCTTTTAGGAAATCAATCATTGGCTTCAAATCTTTCTCCTGTTCTGCCTTGATATCTATATTTGGTTCCACTTCATCATCATCAACACTTTCAGTCGGCTTGACTTCAGCTTGATTGCACCTGATTAGTTCAACCTCTCTTTTGCAGCAATGTCTGCAGTCATTTTTGCAGGGT
>NW_013830299.1:0-428 GCF_000517525.1 Limulus polyphemus
TTCAGTAATGCAGACTTCAACAGCTCTATTCTCTGTTACCCCCTTCAGTGATGCAGACTTCAACAGCTCTATTCTCTGTTACCCCCGTCAATGATGCAGACTTCAACAGCTCTATTCTCTGTTACCACCTTCAGTGATGCAGACTTCAACAGCTCTATTCTCTGTTACCTCCTTCAGTGATGCAGACTTCAACAGCTCTGTTCTCTGTTACCCCCTTCAGTGATGCAGACTTCAACGGCTCTGTTCTCTGTTACCCCCTTCAGTGTATGGTCTTTGAATATTATGCAAATGATTTATTTGAATCATTTAAATACATGCCCTAATGGAAGTGGGTTATTTACGTTAGTTTGTTAATTTGTTTGAAGTATGACTGAAGGTGGTTAATTGTTATGTGTAGTCGCTGAAAAAGAAGTTTTGTATTTGAAATA
>NW_013830300.1:0-428 GCF_000517525.1 Limulus polyphemus
GCTAAGCTGTAGTTTGATTTTCCACCTCTCGTTTCCATTTTTCTTCTCTTTTTTTTTTCTATCCCACTTCTGACACCAATTTGTTACGTCTCCGTTTGTTAATTAACTATCCGTAACTTCGTACCGACGAAACTTAAGCGACACAAGTCTTTACTTAATAAAAGTGGTTTATTCTTTCCGAATATAACTTAACCGATACACTCAACTTCAACAATCGCGCTAAACAAACGCTATAGCAACGAATGTCAATAATACTCTGACCGCAGATCAATTACTCACTCTCTATACCCAGACACGTTACATTCCCCTCTTATATATATCCGCCTACCCTATATCTAGTAAGAACTAGAACATTCGCCAAAGTACAGGATAATTCAAGAAAGGACAGAGCGTGAGAATCACATGATCTCGATGACGCAACAATAGCT
>NW_013830301.1:0-427 GCF_000517525.1 Limulus polyphemus
AGCATGGTCAAAAGTAAATAGACACCACCTATTCAGAAAAAATAAAATTTTTCAGTCATATTCACATGAATTGATATTTTTATAATTTAATTAATATCTAGCAGATCTTCCTTTCGCTTCGTGGAGTTCGTTGATCCTTTGGGGCATCGTGAGAATCATCTCATCAATTTTAGATTGTGAGATTTCCGCCCACTCTTGCTTCAAAACTTGGAGTAGATCGCTCTTCGAAGTTGGTTTTTTTGGTTGTTTCTTGACTTACCGATCGAGTATGGCCCAGAGGTTTTCGATGGGGTTCGTGTCAGGAGATTGACTCGGCCAGGGCAACTTCTGGATACAATTTTCTTCCTGCCACTTTTGGGTGTTTCTAGCAGCGTGACATGGTGCTCCATCTTCCTGGAACAATGTTGCATTTTTGTCCACGAAACCC
>NW_013830302.1:0-428 GCF_000517525.1 Limulus polyphemus
AATCTGTACATGATGGAGAAAAATGGATATCATTTTTGGATTCAGCATACAGAAATTACTGTAGACTGTAAAAATTTCAAGACAATAAAACCATCACAGGCCTATGTTATCAATCACACAAAATAATCCATTCACATGGAAAGTTCAATCTTTATATTTGTGTAATGCCCATTATTTAAACAAAATCTATATATTAAAAACACACCCAAACGAAAAATTTATATGTGGTAGTTCTTTCCATGAATTGAAGCAGACTTAACCCATTAACTGCGGATGACGGAAATATCCGTCAGTCACACATATAAATATATAACTATAACTCTATGCGAATGACGAAAATTACAGTTTTATTGTGATTGATGGCAACTCAGTTTAATCTGCAAGTCAGAAAACGGCAACTGAGTTGCTCCTGCCACAGTTAATGGGTT
>NW_013830303.1:0-427 GCF_000517525.1 Limulus polyphemus
ATGCCTGTATGTGTTAATTGATGGGACAGTGAGAAAATTTCCCAAAGCAAAAATAAAGGTGGATACTCCATATTGTGTAGGAGACTTTGAGGCCATGTGTATCAAGGAACCAATACAAGTAGTAGAAATTTGGAGGAACCAGACAAAAAGAAGATTGGTGAAGTATCTGTTGTCACTACCAGAGCTCAAGAAAAGAAGATCAAACAAAACATCAAGCCCCTTCAAGTGTCAAAAGGCGACATCCCGAATTTAGGTTTGCAGTAACTGAAGGAAGCACAGAAGAAAGACTTTTCATTGCAGAAACTTTGGGACAATGCCCAGGAGAAAGTCGAGTACAAAACAAAGGGGAAAGATACTTATAGAATAGAGGACCGGAATGGAGCTGTATATCGAATCTATCAAGGCAGTTATACTGGAGAAGTTAAAC
>NW_013830304.1:0-428 GCF_000517525.1 Limulus polyphemus
GTTTGCATTTATTTTAACATGCCTCATAGACTTTTAGCAGAAGAAAGAAATTCACAAAACGTGATTTTTTTATGAATTAAACTTTTAAGCACGACTAAATTACGGCAAAAATGGATAAAATATATCTATCACTTGTATATTTCAATTTTCAGCTGTAAAATATGAGCGGTAATGAGTTAACAAATTATAACCTTCTTCACATAAAACAATAAAATATGAGCGGTAATGAGTTAATAAACTATAACCTTCTTCACATAAAACAGTAAAATATGAGCGGTAATGAGTTAATAAACTATAACCTTCTTCACATAAAACAGTAAAATATGAGCGTAACGAGTTAATAAATTATAACCTTCTTCACATAAAACAGTAAAATATGAGCGGTAATGAGTTAATAAATTATAACCTTCTTCACATAAAACAGTAAA
>NW_013830305.1:0-425 GCF_000517525.1 Limulus polyphemus
TTAGTGCTGCGACTTATTGACATACCACGATGTGTATGTTAAGACAAACGTTAGTGCTGCGACTTATTGACATACCACGATGTGTATGTTAAGACAAACATTAGTGCTGCGACTTAAAGACTTACCACGATGTGTATGTTAAGACAAACGTTAGTGCTGCGACTTAAAGACTTACCACGATGTGTATGTTAAGACAAACGTTAGTGCTGCGACTTAAAGACTTACCACGATGTGTATGTTAAGACAAACATTAGTGCTGCGACTTATTGACATACCACGATGTGTATGTTAAGACAAACGTTAGTGCTGCGACTTATTGACTTACCACGATGTGTATGTTAAGACAAACATTAGTGCTGCGACATAAAGACTTACCACGATGTGTATGTTAAGACAAACGTTAGTGCTGCGACTTAAAGACTTAC
>NW_013830306.1:0-428 GCF_000517525.1 Limulus polyphemus
ATTGGTCTAGATGGGACATTAAGGTAAACCAATGTTACTGGTTTTGACAGGACATTAAGGTAAACCAATGTTACTGGTTTTGACAGGACATTAAGGTAAACTAATACTACTGGTTTTGACAGGACATTAAGGTAAACTAATACTACTGGTTTTGACAGGACATTAAGGTAAACCAATACTACTGGTCTTCATGGAACATTAAGACAAACTAATACTTCTGGTCTGGATGGGACATTAAGGTAAACCCATGCTATTAGTCTAGATGGGACATTAAGGAATGCCAATGCTATTTTTATTGATGGGACATTAAAGTAAACAAATGCTATTGGTCTTAATGGAGCATTAACTGTCTGGAATGAGGCTCAGTGGTTTTGAAGATTGCCCTGAAAGTTAAGGATAGATGGGTGGGTCTTCTGTCATGGACTGGG
>NW_013830307.1:0-428 GCF_000517525.1 Limulus polyphemus
GTGGAGTAAATACAGCAGAAGTAAGGGCTAAAGACCCCTTGAACGTCCAGTTTCACGTGAAGTAAATGCAGCAAAAATAAGGTTAAAGGCCCCTTAGACGTCCAGTTTCACGTGGAGTAAATACAGCAGAAGTAAGGGTTAAAGACCCCTTGGACGTCCAGTTTCACGTGTAGTAAATACAGCAGAAGTAAGGGTTAAAGATCCCTAGAACGTCCAGTTTCACGTGTAGTAAATGCGGCAGAAGTAAGGGTTAAAGACACCTTGAACGTCCAGTTTCACATGGAGTAAATGCAGCAGAAGTAAGGGTTAAAGACCCCTTGAATGTCCAGTTTCACGTGTAGTAAATGCGGCAGAAGTAAGGGTTAAAGACCCCTTGAATGTCCAGTTTCACGTGTAGTAAATGCGGCAGAAGTAAGGGTTAAAGACCC
>NW_013830308.1:0-428 GCF_000517525.1 Limulus polyphemus
CAACAAGTCTACGGTTTCTGCTAATGTTTAAAGGAAGGCAACAAGTCTGCGGTTTCTGCTGATGTTTAAAGGAAGGCAACAAGTCTATGGTTTCTGCTGATGTTTAAAGGAAGGCTACAAGTCTGCGGTTTCTGCTGATGTTTAAAGGAAGGCGACAAGTCTATGGTTTCTGCTGATGTTTAAAGGAAGGCAACAAGTCTGCGGTTTTTGCTGATGTTTAAAGGAAGGCGACAAATCTACGGTTTCTGCTGATGTTTAAAGGAAGGCGACAAGTCTACGGTTTCTGCTGATGTTTAAAGGAAGGCTACAAGTCTGCGGTTTCTGCTGATGTTTAAAGGAAGGCGACAAATCTACGGTTTCTGCTGATGTTTAAAGGAAGGCAACAAGTCTGACGGTTCCTGCTGATGTTTAAAGGAAGGCAACAAGTC
>NW_013830309.1:0-428 GCF_000517525.1 Limulus polyphemus
AGACAGACCATAATTTTATAGCCTTCAATTTTGTTTGGTTACAGAGCTATAAATAGAAGATCAGACTATTCCTGCCACACCTACCTGACACATCCTCTCTTGCAAGATTTGTTAATAGTTCTCTCTTAAATTAAATATATATATATATATATATTACCTATTTCCAATAGAAAGCCAAGGTTTTCATCTATCAAATGACGTATTATATTATGTTATTATCATCAACTTAACTTGTAGTACCTGCTCAGTTCCCACAGGAAAGATAATGACTAGCTTAGATGAATTTGTAATGGCTCTTGTCACATAGTTAGAAAGCCAGAAAAATTGTTATCATTAAACAAAATTGTCTGCTTTTTCCATGTTATTATTCTACATTCTTTGGTGTATTATTTAATTAAATAACAATTATTTAATGCAACGCTACCATC
>NW_013830310.1:0-584 GCF_000517525.1 Limulus polyphemus
GAAATTTTGATTACATATTATGGAATAACTATTGGGAATTTTGATGAAACGATATCCATTTTGGAAGTGTTACATCAAGGGCATCTTTGTATTGAAATATGAAGAAAAACTTGGCTTTTCGGTGAAAATATGATTTTTTTAGAAAAACGAAAAAAAGTGCTTTTTTGACGCAAAAATAATAGAAAAGTATCGTATTGTGCTTATTTCTATGAAATACTCAAAATTGAGACATTATAATCTTAACGAAAAATATTATGTACCGCAAAAAAGCAAAAACAAATCGAACATTCTCTAATCTAGAGTTAAAAACAATCGAAATTGTGGTAATTATTTTATAAGAAGACGTCATGGCCTTTTAAATTATGGGATTCTTTTTGAATAATCTTATTTTTAAAGCTCTTCTTTGTTTAGAATATAACCGAAGAGAAATAAAATACAGTAAGTCGAAGATAAGCGAAATTTTGATTACATATTATGGAATAACTATTGGGAATTTTGATGAAACGATATCCATTTTGGAAGTGTTACATCGAGGGCATCTTTGTCTTGAAATATGAAGAAAAACAATTTTTTTCAAAATTTGG
>NW_013830311.1:0-427 GCF_000517525.1 Limulus polyphemus
CATATTACTGCTCATAAATAAAATAACACGACATATTACTGCTCATAAAATAAGATGTTATATTACTGCCGATAAAGTAACACGACATATTACTGCTCATAAAATAAAATGTCATATTAATGCTCATAAACTAACACGAAATATTACTGCTGATAAAGTAACATATTACTGTTGATAAACAAACACAACATATTACTGCTCATAAAATAAGATGTTATATTACTGCCGATAAAGTAACACGACATATTACTGCTCATAAAATAAGATGTTATATTACTGCCGATAAAATAACACGACATATTACTGCTCATAAAATAAGATGTTATATTACTGCCGATAAAGTAACACGACATATTACTGCTCATAAAATAAGATGTTATATTACTGCCGATAAAGTAACACGACATATTACTGCTCATAAATAAAT
>NW_013830312.1:0-494 GCF_000517525.1 Limulus polyphemus
CCAAATCTTTCGTAATTGGTCCACTAAGTTCTTTACTACATGATTGTCTTGACGTTTCGTACACATTAGTTAGTTAACGTTAATTATATTCATAGATGACGCCACGTCCTTACACACAAATATAAATTAAATCAAAATGAAGGACTGCGATAAAACCAGCAAATCCATACCTCTCATAATTTACATTTAAATGAACAAAACAAGCCACAAAAAAGTAAATTAAAGACACTGTAGATATTAAAAGGATCCCCAGGGTACAGGCTATAATGTGGAATATAAAAGGTGCTCTGGGTTTTGGAGGTGACTGCGGCAGTAAATCGACATTGTGGTGGGGATACACCATTTATCAGTTTTAGCCTCCGTTCGCCAGTCTCACGTGTAGAAATTCATAAATGAAATAAAATAAAATCGTCAAAAGAAATAAATGTTAGGAGAGCAAGATGTGGGTGCTAAAGCCCACAACATCCCACATTTATATCACCCTTTAGTGTCTG
>NW_013830313.1:0-426 GCF_000517525.1 Limulus polyphemus
AGAAGTAAGGCACTGAGAGTGATGTGATATTTTTGTTTCTGAATTGTAAGCCTAACAAACTGATTTATTGACTGATTACAATATTGCTTGTTCATTCTTTAATTTGAGAAGATGTATATATATATATATATATCTTCTCTGCTGTTTTATGTTTGTTTGAGTGGATATTAATAATATTCGGAAGAGAACTGCTAATTTTGAGTAATTCCCCTTTTTATTTGTATGTAATTACCTTCTGTACAAAAACCGAAAGCATTTTTTTATTAATCATTGCTCAGTGTACACACACACACACACACATCAACCAAAATTTAGTATCTTTGTGTCCATCTCAGTTATTGTTCAGACAATAACTGTCAGTAGTCTATTGTAAAATTATTTGGTTCACAGTAACATACTAGTTATTAACTTACAAAATAGATGTTA
>NW_013830314.1:0-428 GCF_000517525.1 Limulus polyphemus
TTTCTCTTCTCGTTCTTCTTGTTTCTTTTCTTGTTTTTGTATTGCTGCCATCAAGTCTGCTAAGCTGTAGTTTGATTTTCCGCCTCTCGTTTCCATTTTTCTTCTCTCTTTTTTTTCTATCCCACTCTCTGACACCAATTTGTTACTTCTCCGTTTGTTAATTAACTTTACGTAACTTCGTTCCGAGGAAACTTTAGCGACACAAGTCTTTACTTAATAAAACCCGTTTATTCTTTCCGAATATAACTTTACGATACACTTAATTTCAATATTCGCGCTAAAACAAACACTATAACAAACGAACGTTAACTTCAACAATACGTCTCTATCTGAACGCAGTTCAATTACTCATTACCTACACACACATTACCGCGTCACGTTGTCACCCTCTTATATATACCAGCCTACCCTATCTAGTAAATGCTAGG
>NW_013830315.1:0-428 GCF_000517525.1 Limulus polyphemus
ATCACATATACTGCTCTCTGTTTAACAGTCAAATCGCGTGTGCTACTGGTAGATGCTGTTTACGTTAATTACCATAAAATGCATGACATTAAATACTAAACTTAAAAGGTTCACGACTTACCTTCTTAAAAACCGTTAATAACTTGGCTCTCACATCAACAATGAGACCTTTTACTGCGCATGCTAAGTTTCCTATTCGTATACGAATATATTCAGAACATGTATATTTAAACAAAAGGCTCGAACCTAAAACTGTCATGCATAAATAACACCGGAATCGTTTTATAAACAAACATACATAAAATAACACAAATAAGAAAACACGAGCGTCTGCCCATAATTAAGATAAAATACAATAGTTCTAATATCTCTTCTTGCAAAGCCACGTCTCGCCATCTCTGTGAGATTTTCTCCAAAGACATTTTCAC
>NW_013830316.1:0-428 GCF_000517525.1 Limulus polyphemus
ATGTCAGCCAAGTATACTTTCTGTCTGTTTTTCATGCCCATGAGCTCGATAGTTACCCACACTGGTCCCCACAACCTTGCAGAATGTCCTGTCACACCACAGAGCTCCTGTACAGCTTCTGGTACTCCTTTGTTTTCCAGCACCTTGATGCTAACAAGGGTTTACTGAGATGCAGAATCTATGACAAAGTTGCACCTTTGACCATCCAGCTTCCCTGTCACGTAGATACTATGTGTGCTTGCCATTTTACACTTAGCTGTTGGGACTTTCACGATGGAGGTTGGTGGGCATCCCTTAACACCAACCACTACTGGTTTCCCGAAGCTGACTTATTGGTGGTATTTTCTTACACTGGCTCCTCAGATGTCCTTGCTCCCCACAGTTCCAACAGCGTTTCTGGGTAGCAGCCTTTCCTGCTGTATCGTCTC
>NW_013830317.1:0-427 GCF_000517525.1 Limulus polyphemus
TCTTTCGTTATATCAGTACGTTCCGTAAGTTATCTTTCGTTATATCAGTACGTTCCGTAAGTTATCTTTCGTTACATTTGTATAATCCATAGACATCAGCTTATAAATAACGTTAATCAGAACTACTGTACATGTTTCGTTAGATCAGTCAATACCGGAGTAAGTAGGTTTCAAGTTTACAGCACGTTATTAGGAAGTTATTACTGAATTAAACGCTATAATCCGGGGTTTGATTTCTCATAATGTGAATAGCGCAGATAGCTCATTGTATAGTTTGCGAGGAAACAAACAAACGATGCTAAGTGCTCACTGATGTTTGTCTTACACAAGTTAACATGATAACCACATAAATAATGCTTCTCCTTCTTATCTTTAGATACGATATTAACCAGTAACAAACGATGCTAAGTGCTCACTGATGTTTGTC
>NW_013830318.1:0-616 GCF_000517525.1 Limulus polyphemus
CATATATATATAGTTGTAAATTTTTACTCATAAGTTTTTACCATATATATATCGTTTTGAATTTTTAATCAGAAGTTTTAATTTACCATATATGTATATCGTTGTGAATTTATAATCAGAAGTTTTTATTTACCATATATATATATCGATGTGAATGTTTAATCAGAAGTTTTTATTTACCATATATATATCGTTGTGAATGTTTAATCAGAAGTTTTTATTTACCATATATATATATCGTTGTGAATTTATAATCAGAAGTTTTTATTTACCATATATATATATCGATGTGAATGTTTAATCAGAAGTTTTATATACCATATATATATCGTTGTGAATGTTTAATCAGAAGTTTTATTTATCATGTATATGTATATATATCGTTGTGAATTTTTAATCAGAAGTTTTTATTTACCATATGTATATATATCGTAGTGAATTTTCAATCAGAAGTTTTTATTTACCATATATATCGATGTGAATGTTTAATCAGAAGTTTTTATTTACCATATATATATATCGTTGTGAATTTGTAAAAAGAAGTTTTTATTTACCATATATATATGTGTGTGTGTGTGTATCGTTGTAAATGTTTACCCAGAAGTTTTATTTATAT
>NW_013830319.1:0-430 GCF_000517525.1 Limulus polyphemus
AGCAAGTGGCTCACATATCCAATTCTTAACCTCCTTCAAAACCCTTGGGGAAGTGTTATCTGGCCCAGAAGCCTTATCGTTTTTTAAACTTCCCAATTTTTTCTTAACCAGATCTTGTTTCCATCTACCAACTGTTCTGGTTGTGGAATATTGCTTAAATCTTCATTAGTAAAAACTAAAAAAAAAGCTAAATTTAATAACTTAGCCATCTCATAACCATCAGATACTAGCCTTCCTTTATAATCCCTCAATGGTCTATCTCCATCCTAACATTTTGTTTACCCTTAATGTATTTAAAGAAATCTTTATTGTTAATTTTTACATTTCCAGTCAACCTTTTCTCATACATCCTTTTTGATGTCCTAATTTCTTGTTTCACCAACTTTCTTAATCTTCTAGGTCTCCTATCATACCAGTCAATTTAAATTTA
>NW_013830320.1:0-428 GCF_000517525.1 Limulus polyphemus
GTTGTTATGAAGAGCAGATGATTCCTGTTCACAACTTGTTATAAAGAGCAGATGATCCCTGTTCACAAGTTGTCATACAGAGCAGATGATTCATGTTCACAAGTTGTCATACAGAGTAGGTGATCCATGTTCACAAGTCGTCATACAGAGTAGGTGATCCATGTTCACAAGTCGTCATACAGAGTAGGTGATCCATGTTCACAAGTCGTCATACAGAGTAGGTGATCCATGTTCACAAGTCGTCATACAGAGTAGGTGATCCATGTTCACAAGTCGTCATACAGAGTAGGTGATCCATGTTCACAAGTTGTCATACAGAGTAGGTGATCCATGTTCACAAGTTGTCTTACAGAGTAGGTGATTCATGTTCACAAGTTGTCATACAGAGTAGGCGATCCATGTTTACAAGTTGTTATACAGAGTAGATG
>NW_013830321.1:0-455 GCF_000517525.1 Limulus polyphemus
TAAAAGGATGCTTGTATAGAAAGAGTTACGGTGATAACATTTTGAATTCTTTTCAAAACTCTATTACCTTATCTCATAGATTTAACTTTTGTTGTTGTTGTTTTTCTTCTTCAAAACTCTTAAATTTATTTTTATGTTAAAAAGCGATATGATACAGATTGTACTGCGGCTGCTTTCTCTTCCTACAAATTACCACCAATTATTAGAAAACCTATTTCATATAGAAAATATGCAATATTAAATGTTGCTTTAAAATAGATATTTATGAAGTGTGACAGTTGATGATATGATTGTAGATTATCAAACAATTTTTATTTATTTGAGTGTATTTTATGTCTACAGAAATTGTCATTCATAATCAGATGTTACAATTGGAAACGAAGTTACTGAATGGAGAAACATTTTGTAAATATATAGATGCTCCTACACCAGAAAAAAATGGTTTCAGCTGGTAA
>NW_013830322.1:0-780 GCF_000517525.1 Limulus polyphemus
CGTTATAACAGTCGACAAAATATAGTGGTAGAAGGACAAAAAAGAACTTTATTAAATTATACAAAATCTTGAGGAGTCAGGACTAAAATACCGTTATCAATATCGACAAAATCTAGTTTAAAAAGGATTAAAAAGACCATTATAAATGTTATTAAATATAATATAAGAAAGGCTCAAATGACCATTATCAAAGTCGAAAACATCTAGTCTATGAAGGCCTCAAAAGACAGTTATGAAAGTCGACAAATCTAGTAGAAGAAAAACTAATAACCCTTTATCAAAGTCAAGAAAATCAAGAGGAAAAAAAGCTAAAAATACCGTTATCAGAGTCGAAAAATCTAGACTATAAGGCTTAAAAAGTTAGTTATGAACGGCGACAAAATCTAGTACTAGGAAAACTAAAAACCCGTTTTCAAAGGCAACAAAATCTAGTGGAAAACGGACTAAAAAAATCCTAATAATAGACAACAAATTCTAGTGGAAAGAGGACTAAAAGACCGTTATAATTTTTACAAAATCTTGCGAAGTCAGAACTAAAAATACCGTTATTAATATCTACAAAATCTAGTTTAAAAAGGATTAAAAAGACCATTATAAAAGCTATTAAATATAGTATAAGAAATTCTCAAATGACCTTTATTAAAAACGAAAACATCTAGTCTATGAAGATCTAAAAAGACAGTTATGAACGTCGACAAAATCTAGTAGGAAAAAAACTAAAACCCGTTTTCAAAGGCCACAAAATCTTATGGAAATCGGATTAAAATTACCGTTACCAAA
>NW_013830323.1:0-428 GCF_000517525.1 Limulus polyphemus
TATTATGCCAGTCAGTTAGAAGCACACTGAAATTAAAAAGATCACCTTAGATATGCGTTTTCTACATGATTAAAACCAATTTGAGTCTAAACATTTTATTTTATTTACTTCGCCATATTTCTCATTATTACAAAAATTTAGTAGAAAACGTTTAATGTTAATTCCTGGTTTACTTACGATTTTAGTTTTTGTTTTTTACTTAAGTTGTACTATAAGCTAAGTAATTATCCATTAATAGCACCTACAAATAGTATTAATCTATAGGAATGGAGAGAAAAATACAAACAAAGAAAAAATTCAGAAGGACTTCGAATCAAAAAATTAAAACGTAGTATAAGTAAAATATAATTAGCAATATTCAAATTCGATGACGAGGAACACACTTTGAGACTAATTATGGCTGGAGACGGCTTGAATGGGTATTGAGG
>NW_013830324.1:0-533 GCF_000517525.1 Limulus polyphemus
ACCATATTGGTACATCAACATACCATGTTGGCCAATATGGTAAGTTGATGTATACATCAACATACCATGTTGGTACATCAACACCATTTGGCATCAACATACCATGTTGATACATCAACTCACCATATTGGTAGATCAACATACCATATTGGTACATCAACATACCATGTTGGTACATCAACTTACCATATTGGTACATCAACATACCATGTTGGTACATCAACTTACCATATTGGTACATCAACATACCATGTTGGTACATCAACTTACCATATTGGTAGATCAACATACCATGTTGGTACATCAACATACCATATTGGTAGATCAACATACCATGTTGGTAGATCAACATACCATGTTGGTAGATCAACTTACCATATTGGTAGATCAACATACCATGTTGGTACATCAACTCACCATGTTGGTACATCAACTCATCATGTTGGTACGTCAACTCATCATGTTGGTACGTCAACTCACCATGTTGGTACATTAACATACCATGTTGGCACATCAACTCATCATGTTGGTAC
>NW_013830325.1:0-428 GCF_000517525.1 Limulus polyphemus
ACCTTAGATGTTAAAAAAATTATACATTGCCATTAAAACTGTTGACAAAACACAAATATAATTCAACTGATAAAATGTCGCATAATTTCAGGATAAAACAACTGATCGTGGAGTTTTTCAACCTACTTTTATGATGACAGAAAGATTCGGAAGACTTAGTAATTACACGATGACGTTATATGCAAGGTACAATAGGAGCTTGTACATGTAGCTACATTATATATTGCAGCAAATGGGTAGTACATGTGCCTTAATACAGACAGACTGGCTTTCCAGCTTGACTTAATAACTATTGACAGAGTCTCCACCTATGTATGAACAGAGAAGAATAAGTCTCTATTTTGAAGTTGAAATTAGCAAATACAGCAGGGTTCCATAGAATTTCAGTTACATTCAAAATTTACTTTCATTTCAATGTATTTTAATAA
>NW_013830326.1:0-428 GCF_000517525.1 Limulus polyphemus
TAAATATACATATATATATATATATATATATATATATATATAAATGTATAACGTTATGGGATTTAAGCTATTTAGTCTAAACATTTATGCTTTTGTGTTATAATCTGTGCTCATTCTAGAATAAAAGAGGCAAAATTTATATTTCTTTCCTAATTTTTTATGGTGGTTGAGAGATTTTTCAAATTTACCGAACCCATACAGAGATTAACTACTGAAAATAACAGATAAAACATAAAGTATTTTCTTAAGAAACATTTGATAACTATCTGGACATTATAAAGATTTTGCATGTGAAATTTCAAAATTATTTGATGCATAAAAGTATTTGTAATCTTAATATGAATATTACTTTGCATGATAGATAGGCAACATGCAAAAAGAAAAAAATACACATGAGAAAAACATTGCTTTATTCGCCTTAAGACTTG
>NW_013830327.1:0-428 GCF_000517525.1 Limulus polyphemus
TCCATGAACACCGAGGTGTAACTCTAGTTACGGAATTTATAACCACCATACTCATCTTTAGCCTTACTTGTTAAAACTACTCCATTAACACTTAGGTGTAACTCTAGTTACCGAATTTATAACCACCATATTCATCTTTATCCTTACTTGGTACAAGTACTCCATGAACACTTAGGTTAACTCTAGTTACAGTATTTATAACCACCATACTCATCTGTAGCCTTACTTCGTACAACTACTCCATAAACACCTAGGTGTATCTCTAGTTACCGAATATATAACCACCATACTCTCTTTAGCGTTATTTGGTACAACAACTCCACGAATACCTAGATGTAACTCTAGTTACCGAATCTATAACCACCATACCCATCTTTAGCCTTACTTGGTACAACTACTCCATGAACACCTAGGTGTAACTCTAGTTA
>NW_013830328.1:0-1608 GCF_000517525.1 Limulus polyphemus
GCAAATTTATCAACCAATATAAAAAATGTATAAATTTATCAATCAATATAAAAAAAGAACAAATTTATCAATCAATATAAAAAACAGTACAAATATATATATCAATAAAAAAAACAGTACAGATTTATAAATCAATACAAAAAAGTACAAATTTATCAATCAATATAAAAAACAAAACAGATTTATCAATTAATAAAAATTAATATTATTTATCATACAATAAAAAACAGTAGTAATTTACCAATCAGTATAAAACATAATACATATTTATCAACCAATATAAAAAAGCACAAATTTATCGATCCATATAAAAAACAGTACAAATTTATCAGTTATTATGAAAAAAGTAAAAATTTATGAATCAATATAAAAAACATTACAAATTTATCAATCAATATATAAAAATAGTACAAATTTATCAATCATTATAAAAAAACATTACAAATTTATGAATAAATATAAAAACATACAAATTTATCAATCTTTATCAAAAACAGTACTGTTTTTTATATTGTATGACAAATAATATTATTTTTTATGAATTGACAAACCTGTTTTGTTTTTTATATTGTTTTATAAATTTGTAGTGTATTTTATATTGATTGATAAATTTTTATAAATGTGTACATTTTGAAGGATAAATTTGTACTGTTTTTATATTGAAAAAAACAGTACAAATTTATTTTTTTATATAGATTGGATAAATTTGTAACGATTCTTATTTTGATTGATAATTTTTTTATGTTTTTTATATTGTAGTATAAATTTGTACTGCTTTTTTATACTGATTATATGGATTGATAAATTTGTGCTTTTTTATATTGGTTGATAAATATGTAAAAAAATAATACAATCAATATAGAAAAACAATACAAAATATCATACAATATAAAAAACATAAAACAATTATCAATCAAAATAAGAATCGTTACAAATTTATCAATCAGTATAAAAAAGTACATATTTATCAACCAATATAAAAAAGCACAAATATATCAATCCATATAAAAAATAAAGAAATTTATCAATTATTATAAAAAAATACATATTTATAAATTAATAAAAAACAGTACAAATTTATCAATCAATTTAAAAAACAGTACAAATTTGTTTACTGTTTTTTGTATTCATTGATAAATTTGTACTGTTTTTATATTGATTTATATATGTTTACTTTAATTTATATTGATTGATAAATTTGTACTGTTTTTATATTGATTAATAAATATGTACTGTTTTTTTATAATGATTGATAAATGTGTACTGGTTTTTATTTTAGTTCATATATTTGTACTTTTTTGATAATAATTGATAAATTGGCGCTTTTTTAGGCTGTATGATAAAATATATTTTTTTTATGAATTGATAAATTTGTTTTGTTTTTATATTGTTTGATATTTATCAATCAGTATAAAAAACAGTACAAATTTATATTAATTGGTGCTTTTTTATATTGTATGATAAATAATATTATTTTTTATGAATTGATAAATCTGTTTTGTTTCTTATATTATGTTATCTTACAATATAAAAATACTACAAATTTATCAATCAATATAAAAACAGTACACATTTGTAAATCAATATAAAAACAGTACAAATTTATCC
>NW_013830329.1:0-779 GCF_000517525.1 Limulus polyphemus
GGAGAACATATGTAATATACATGCTATAATTAAACACGGTTTTAGATGCATGTGGAGGACATATGAAATGTGTATGCTGTAATTAAACACGGTTTTAGATGTATGTGGAGGACATATGAAATATACATGCCATAATTAAACACGGTTTTAGATGCATATGGAGAACATATGAAATATACATGCTATAATTAAACACGGTTTTAGATGCATGTGGAGGACATATGAAATATACATGCTATAATTAAACACGGTTTTAGATGCATATGGAGAACATATGAAATATACATGCTATAATTAAACACGGTTTTAGATGCATGTGGAGGACATATGAAATATACATGCTATAATTAAACACGGTTTTAGATGCATGTGTAAGACATGAAATATACATGCTATAATTAAACACGGTTTTAGAAGCACGTGGAGAACATATGAAATATACATGCTATAATTAAACACGGTTTTAGAAGCACGTGGAGAACATATGAAATGTACATGCTATAATTAAACACGGTTTTAGAAGCACGTGGAGAACATATGAAATATATATACTATAATTAAACACGGTTTTCGAAGCACGTGGAGAACATATGAAATATACATGCTATATACATGCTATAATTAAACACGGTTTTAGATGCATGTGGAGGACATATGAAATATACATGCTATAATTAAACACGGTTTTAGAAGCACGTGGAAAACATATGAAATATATATATGCTATAATTAAACACGGTTTTGGAAGCACGTGGAGATTTCATATGTGGTATATGCTA
>NW_013830330.1:0-428 GCF_000517525.1 Limulus polyphemus
AAAGGGATGGTAAAGGACAAGAGATCACCTAATTTTCTTACCATGAGCCACCGAAAAGAATTTTCTAAAGACATGGAGAGAGGAGGGCAATATTGTAATAATATATAAACCCATAAGAATTGTTGTTGACCAGTGAATTAGTTAGTTAATCAATTAGTTATTGAGGTAGTTAGTGAGTCTGTTACAATATTGTTTAGAACAACTGGCATATAGTACAATGCAGTTGACGATTATATGCGTAACAAGAGACCATCTTAAGCCTTACTGGCGTTTTGTTCCTCAATCAGCTCTGCCCGTGATTAAGCGCACATTGCCGATTTTGTATTAAAAAATTGTACTGACCTTGCAGTTAATATGGGAAACATGTTTGTTTTAAGTTAAGCACAAAGCTACACAATGGGCTATCTGTGCTCTGCCCACCACGGGTA
>NW_013830331.1:0-428 GCF_000517525.1 Limulus polyphemus
CTAATCCACAACACATACATCCAGGAGGAAAAACCTAATCCACAACACGTACATCCAGGAGGAAAAACCTAATCCACAACACGTACATCCAGGAGGAAAAACCTAATCCACAACACGTACATCCAGGAGGAAAAAACTAATCCACAACACATACATCCAGGAGGAAAAACCTAATCCACAACACGTACATCCAGGAGGAAAAACCTAATCCACAACACATACATCCAGGAGGAAAAACCTAATCCACAACACGTACATCCAGGAGGAAAAACCTAATCCACAACACGTACATCCAGGAGGAAAAACCTAATTTACAGCACGTACATCCAGGAGGAAAAACTAATCCACAGCATGTACATCTACGAGGAAAAACCTAATCCACAACACATACATCCAGGAGGAAAAACTATCCATAACACGTACATCCA
>NW_013830332.1:0-428 GCF_000517525.1 Limulus polyphemus
TAGTAGACTATATAGTAGACATAGAGTAGAACATATAGTAGACATAGAGTAGAACATATAGTAGACTATATAGTATACATAGAGAAGAACATATAGTAGACTATATAGTAGACATAGAGTAGAACATGTAGTAGACTATATAGTAGACATAGAGTAGAACATGTAGTAGACTATATAGTAGACATAGAGTAGAACATATAGTAGACTATATAGTAGACATAGAGTAGAACATGTAGTAGACTATATAGTAGACATAGAGTAGAACATATAGTAGACTATATAGTAGACATACAGTAGAACATGTAGTAGACTATATAGTACACATAGAGTAGAACACATAGTAGACTATATAGTAGACATAGAGTAGAACATATAGTAGACATAGAGTAGAACATATAGTAGACTATATAGCAGACATAGAGTAGAAC
>NW_013830333.1:0-720 GCF_000517525.1 Limulus polyphemus
GGTGTAACTCTTGTTATTACACGTAGGTGTTTATGGAGTAGTTGTACCAAGTAAGACTAAAGATGGGTATAGTGGTTATAAATTCTGAAATTCGGTAACTAGAGGTTGTACCAAATAACGCCAAAGATGAGTATGGTGGTTTTAAGTTCGGTAACTACATAGGTGTTCGTGGAGTTGTTGTACCAAGTAAGGCTAAAGATGAGTATGGTTATTATAAATATGGAAATTAGAGTTACACCTAGCTGTTCATGGAGTAGTTGTACCAAGTAAGGCTAAAGATGAGTATGGGGTTACACATTCGGTAACTAGAGTTACACATAGGTGTTCATGGAGTAGTTGTACGAAGTAAGGCTAAAGATGAGTATGGGGTTACACATTCGGTAACTAGAGTTACACATAGGTGTTCATGGAGTAGTTGTACCAAGTAAGGCTAAAGATGAGTATGGGGTTACACATTCGGTAACTAGAGTTACACATAGGTGTTCATGGAGTAGTTGTTCCAAGTAACGCTAAAGATGAGTATGATGACTATTACTCCATGAACACCTAGGTGTAACTCTAATTACAGAATTTATAACCACTATACTCATCATTAGTCTTACTTGGTACAACTACTCCATGAACACTTAGGTTTAACTCTAGTTGCCGAATTTATAACCACCATACTCATCTTTAGCCTTACTTGGTATAACTACTCTTTAAACACCTTGGTGTAACTTT
>NW_013830334.1:0-421 GCF_000517525.1 Limulus polyphemus
AAAAAGAAAACAAACAAGAAGAACAAGAACATAAACAAGAAGAGAGACTACAGCAGTGGCAACTGGAACACGAAAGGAAACAAGAAGTACAAATGGAAAACATTAGTAAATTTTAAAGCGACTTAAATACATTAAAGGATGATTTATTGTCTTTTACACAAGGAGGATACATTAGCCATGGACCTAATCAGTCTCAGACAACGGCAAACCCTTCCAGACCCCGCAGCTAAACTCTGATGCAGACATCTTCAGTCCTGTCAGAAGTCACATCCCAGATATGAATGTCAGTAATAGGGGTGATCTAGTACGAAGGAAGCCACAGGAATTCGATGGGAAGGCACCGTGGGAAGCATATCGAGCACAATTTGTAGCTCCTGGCAGAAATGAATGGATGAACAGAGGAGCAGAAAGCTGTATATCT
>NW_013830335.1:0-880 GCF_000517525.1 Limulus polyphemus
CTACTTATCCTATGTGACTTTATTCTCTTTACTTATTCTATGTGACATTCTTCTCTTTGCTTATTCTATAAATGTCAGTTTTTGTTCTCTTTTCTACTTATCCTATGTGACTTTATTCTCTTTACTTATTCTATGTGACATTCTTCTCTTTGCTTATTCTATAAATGTCAGTTTTCTTTCTCTTTTCTACTTATCCTATGTGACATTCTTCTCTTTACTCAAAAGAGAACAAAAACTGTCTTATAGAATAAGTAAAGAGAAGAATGTCACATAGGATAAGTATAAAAGAGAACAAAAACTGTCTTATAGAATGTCACATAGGATAAGTATGCTACAGAGTTTTGTCATTATTTGTTCAGTTTTATAAAAATCGGAAGTCTGACAGTTGTTTGACATCTAAAGCCATGAGACAAAGCAACTAATTCAAAGCTAAGGTTAGTGTGACGATATCTTCAATGAATCACGATTGTTATGAGATTTCTTGTGGTTCAGATGATCTAACCTTTTCTTTTATGGTTCTGTATATCAGCGTTTAACGTCGTAAAGTTGTCAGAGAGTAGGAATACAGTCATTTAGGGAAAGTAAAATGAGAAGAAAATCACACAAAGAAATAAAAAAGAAAGGAACGACTGCTACTCAGGATATGTAGAAAAGAGAACAAAAACTGTCTTATAGAATAAGTAAAGAGAAGAATGTCACATAGGATATGTAAGAAAGAGAACAAAAACTGTCATATAGCATAAGTAAAGAGAAGAATAGAAAATATGTTGCGACATGCTAATTCAAGACCTGCGTTCTATAGAACTCTGTAGCAGCATGTCGCAACATATTTTCTATTCAAGACCTGCGTTCTATAGAACTCTGTAGCAGCATGTCGCAA
>NW_013830336.1:0-427 GCF_000517525.1 Limulus polyphemus
TTACTCTACGTAAGCAGTAACTTTTTCAAAGAATGTTAAAAGATTTTCCCTTAGTGAAACCATGTTGACTATCCAATAAAGTTCTAAACTTTGTTAACAGACTTTCCAAAACTTTTCCCACAACTAATGTAAGGCTATTGGGTCTATAATTACTGGGACACTTTTTATCACCTCCCCTGAAACGAGGAGTTACATTAGCTAACTTCCAACCCTCTGGTACTTCACCACTATTCAAGGACTGACAAAAAAAATGGTAGTAATTGGCTCACATATCCAATGTTTAACATCCTTCAAAACCTTTGGGGGAAATATTATCTGTTCCAGGAGCCTTATCATTTTTAAACTTCCTAATTTTTTCTTAATCAGCTCAGAATTAATGCAGTTATCTTGTTTGATCTTGTTTCCATCTATCAGCTGTTTAAGATGA
>NW_013830337.1:0-427 GCF_000517525.1 Limulus polyphemus
CCAATGTCCAGTTGTACTTTTCTACCATCCCATCTGACTGTGGGTGCAATTGCGTTGTCCTGGTTTTTCGGATGCCAAACAACTTGCAGCATTCTTGGAACACAGCTGATTCAAAGTTACGTCCTTGATCTGAATGCAGTTCATATGGCATACCAAATCTGAAGAAGAAGTCACAAATAGCCGAAGCTACAGTTGTAGCTTCCTGATTTGGTATTGCATATGCCTCAGGCCACTTGGTGAAATAATCCATCACCACACAAATGTACTTGTTTCCAGCACGAGTTTGGGGCAGAGGACCAGCAATGTCGACGGCTACTCTTTCGATTGGTGCACCAACTTGATATAACTTCATTGGAGCACGTCCCTTATGCTTGGGTCCCCTTTTAGCACAACATGTACTGCATGTTCTGCACCATTCTTCCACATC
>NW_013830338.1:0-847 GCF_000517525.1 Limulus polyphemus
CCTCTGTCCATCCGTTCATCTCTGCCAGTAACTCATACTGTGCTCTATATGCTTCCCACGGTGCCTTCCCATCGAATTCCTGTGGCTTCCTTCCTACTGGATCACTCCTATTACTGACATTCATATCTGGGATGTGACTTCTAACGGGACTGAATATGTCTGCATTAGTGTTTAGTTGCGGGCTCTGTAAGGGGCTTGCCATTGTCTGGGGCTGATTAAGTCGATGGCCAATGTATCCTCCTTGTGTAAAAGACAAAAAGTCGTCCTTTAACGTATCTAATTCGCTTTTAAGTTTACTAATTTTTCCATTTGTACTTCTTGTTTCCTTTCTTGTTCCAGTTGCCACTGCTGTAGTCTCTTTTCTTGTTTCTTTTCTCGTTCTTCTTGTTTATTTTCTTTCTCCTCCAACAACTGCTGTAATCTCTCTTTGGCAGCTCGAACAGCAAAATAAACTTTCTTGTAGGTTTTCTTGCCACTGCTGTAATCTTTCTTCTTGTTTCTTTTCTTTTTCCTCTAAAAATTGCTGTAATTTCTCTTCTTGTTTATTTTCTTTCTCCTCCAACAACTCCTGTAATCTCTCTTCTTGTTTATTTTCTCGTTCTTCTTGTTTCTTTTCTTTTTCCTCCAACAACTGTTGTTATCTCTCTTCTTGTTTAATTTCTCGTTCTTCTTGTTTATTTTGTTGTTCGAGCTGCCATTGTTGCAGGTTTTCTTGCAACTGCTGTTGTCTCTCTTCTTGTTTCTTTTGCTGTTTTTGTATTGCTGCCATCAAGTCTGCTAAGCTGTATTTTGATTTTCCGCCTCTCGTTTCCATTTTTTTCCGTTCCACTTCTGACACCAATTTGTT
>NW_013830339.1:0-425 GCF_000517525.1 Limulus polyphemus
TGTGTAACTCTAGTTACAGAATTTATAACCACCATACTCATCTTTAGCCTTACTTGGTACAACTACTCCATAAACACCTAGGTGTATCTCTAGTTACCGAATTTGTAACCACCATACTCATCTGAAGCATTATTTGGTACAACAACTCCACGAATACCTAAGTGTAACTCTAGTTACCGAATTTATAACCACCATACTCATCTTTAGCTTTACTTGGCACAACTACTACATGAACACCTAGGTGTAACTATAGTTACTGAATTTATTACCATCATACTCATCTTTAGTCTTATCTTGGTACAACTACTCCATGAACACATAGGTGTAACTCTGGTTACCGAATTAATAAACCCGTTACTCATCTGTAGCGTTATTTGGTACAACAACTCCACGATTACCTAGGTGTAACTCAAGTTACCGAATTT
>NW_013830340.1:0-427 GCF_000517525.1 Limulus polyphemus
GTGGGCAGAGCACAGATAGCCCATTGTGTAGCTTTGTGCTTAATTACAAACAAACAAACAAACAAAGATTATCGTTAAACCTCCCCCCCCCCAGTGGCACAACGGTATGTCTGCGGACTTACAACGCTGGAATCCGAGTTTCGATACCCGTGTAGCTTCGTGCTTAATTACAAACAAACAATTATCATTAAGTACAGTAGTCCTTAATAGTAGGGATAGACAAAGAATATTTCACAGAAGAGAACCAAAAAATCAACTCCAAACCATATAAAATAAAATATTAACTACAGCATTCCGTGTACCAAGAAGCACATCAACAAAATTTCTTCATAATTATACAAACATATATTACATATCTGACAGATTCCAATATATGACAATGGACATAAAAATCTCGACTTATTAAGTGATTTAAACGGATACGGCA
>NW_013830341.1:0-428 GCF_000517525.1 Limulus polyphemus
CACATGAATTGATATATTTATAATTTAATTAATATCTAGTAGATCTTCCTTTCGCTTCGTGGAGTTCGTTGATCCTTTGGGGCATCGTAAGAATCATCTTGTCAATTTTAGGTTTTCGATGTGGTTCATGTCAGGAGATTGGCTCGGCCAGGGCAACTTCTGGATACCATTTTTTCCTGCCACTTTTGGGTGTTTCTAGTAGTATGACACGGTGCTCCATCTTCCTGGAACAACGTCGTGTTCTTGTCCACGAAAACCGAAGAATAAAGTGGCAAGAGTCCTTCCTCCAATATTTCGACGTATTTCGCAAAATTTATGTTGCCAACGAACTCCACTAAGCTCGATCTCCCACCAACCCAAACAGCTCCCCAAACCATCACACTGAAACCACCATGCTTCACAGTTGGATGCAATCTGTTGAGCCAAAA
>NW_013830342.1:0-428 GCF_000517525.1 Limulus polyphemus
GCGCGAAATTCAAAACAAACAAACAAACTAATCCTACCTAAAAGAAGCCGAAGCTCTTGAGGATTCCCTCTTATTTAGTATTATTTCTATAAGTTATAGCCGGAAGTGGTGACTACTGCAATCGGCAGAATAAAGTATCGTTACGTCTCTGTTAGTTTGTTATTTCCCGTATAATTTCTTTCCGAAGAACTTCAGCGGTACATGTCCTTTCTTAAATAAAACTAGTTTATTCTTTCTCAATACAACTTTGCAATACACTTAATTTCCACAGTCACTTTAACTTGAACACACGCTATAATTCACAACGATTCACGCATTTTACTTACGGTCACTACCGCTTGCTTGAATCAATTATCTGTCTCTATATCTATCTATCTGCAATTCTCTCTCCGCTTTATTTGCCGGGCTTATATACAAAAAAGAGGGCG
>NW_013830343.1:0-428 GCF_000517525.1 Limulus polyphemus
TAATATAAGTTTAACATAACAGCAAATGTACAAAATTTCGACAAGATTTTGTCATCATGCTTATATTAAAGTTTTCTTCATTACCCATTCAAGCCGTCTCCAGCCATTATTAGTCTCAAACCTGATGAACCCGCGACCCTCAGATTGCGAGTCAAGCGCCTTATCCACCTGGCCATGCCGGACAGAATGCTATGTTTTGAAACACGCTCAAGTTTTAACAAGCAAACCTAGCATTGAACAATGTTAATTCTGTCCTTAGGAAATTTTTTTATGGTTTGGCCAATTTGTGTCCTTTATTCATTTCCCCTGAATTTTTCGAAAGGGCTCTTTCATAGTCTTTGACAGACTAATCTTGTGTTAAGGTTGTGACGTGAAAGGACCATGATCTTTCTTAGCCGCGGCCTAGCGGCTCATAGTATGGTTCTTAG
>NW_013830344.1:0-428 GCF_000517525.1 Limulus polyphemus
GAATATGTTGATATATAGCGAGATATATTATAATAATAATAAAGTAAGTCAATACGTTGATATATGGTGAGATATATTATAAATAATAAAACAAGTCAATATGTTGATATATGGTGAGATATATTATAATAATAAAACAAGTCAATATGTTGATATATGGTGAGATATATTATAAATAATAAAACAAGTCAAAACGCTGAAATATGGTGAGATATATTATAGTAATAAAGTAAGTCAATATGTTTATATATGACGAAATATATTATAATAATAAAGTAAGTCAATACGTTGATATATGGTGAGATATATTATAATAATAAAGTAAGTCAATACGTTGATATATGGTGAGATATATCATAATAATAAAGTAAGTCAATATGTTGATATATAGCGAGATATATTATAATAATAAAGTAAGTCAATATGTT
>NW_013830345.1:0-701 GCF_000517525.1 Limulus polyphemus
TACTTATCAAGCTTTTTCTTAAACTCACTTACATTTACTGCCTCTACAACATCTGAAGGCAACCCATTCCAAAGGCCAATCATCCTATTAGAAAAATAAAACTGCCAAGATTTATATTTGTGTCCCATAGTCCTACTATTCTCATTGTTAAATATAAAAAAGATGATACTCCAACACTATCAATTCCCTTTACAATCCTAAACACCTCAATTAGATCCCCTAACTCTTCTTTTTTTCAAGAGGAAACAGTTTGTAAGATTTCAGATTCTCATCGTATGACAACCCCTCCATCCCAGGCACCATTCTAGTAACCTTTCTCTGAACCCTTTCCAACAATTAAATGTCTTTCCTAAGGTAAGGAGCCCAATACTGAACACAATATTCGAAATGTGGCCTAGCCAGTGTCCTGTATAATGAAAGTATAATTTCTTTAAACTTGTATTCAATATTTCTATAGAAACAACCTAAACTCCTATTTGCCCTACCACTGACCAGCAACAGCACACTGCTTGGATGGCTTTAGAGACTGGTCGACTGTTACAACAAGATCCCTTTCCTTCATAACACTATTAAAGTTATTCCCATCCACATTATACTTATAATTCAAATTCTGATAACCACATGCATTATTTTGCATTTATTATAATTAAAACCCATCTGCCATTTACTTGCCCAACTAACTAAATGATCTAAATCCTTTT
>NW_013830346.1:0-450 GCF_000517525.1 Limulus polyphemus
GGGAAAACTTCGTTAATTGTTAAACAGTTTTATATTTCTAATCTTATTTTGAATGGTGAAATATATTGATATTTAGTAAAATTACAAAGTAAAAAGCATGATGGTTGGAGTTATTAGAAACTGTTTTACTAGGAAACTTAGGTGGTTGATCATCATTTAGTTGGTTGCTCATCACTTAGTTGGTTGATTATCACTTAATTGGTTGATCATCACTTAGTTGGTTGATTATCACTTAGTTAGTTGATCATCACTTAGTTGGTTGAGCATCATTTTGTTGGTTGATTATCACTTGGTTGATCATCACTTATTTGGTTGAACATCACTTAGTTGATTGATCATCACTTAGTTGGTTGATCATCATTTAGTTGGTTGATCATCATTTAGTTGGTTTATCATCACTTAGTTGGTTGATTATCACTTAGCTAGTTGAATCATCACTTAGTTGGTTGA
>NW_013830347.1:0-428 GCF_000517525.1 Limulus polyphemus
GGTTCCTTAATGATCTTAACCAGCGTAATGCAGAATGGTCTGTCCTGATGGTAAACCTAGCCCCATAGAGGTAAGGATGGAGATATGTCAGACTCTTTACTATAGCAAGGAGTTCCCTCTGTGTTACACAGTAGTTCCTCTATGGTCTACTCAGGACACTACTGAAGTAGGCCACCACATGTTTGTTTTCATCCACTTTCTGAGACAACATTCCTCCAGTTCCAACATTACTAGTATCACAATCCAGTATGTACAGCAGTGAGGGATTTGGAAACTTTAAAATTGGAGCTCAGGCCAATTTTTCTTTCAATGTCTTAAAAGCATGCTGGCAAGAAACTGCCCATTCGAACTTCTGGCCTTTTTTAGTCAAATCATGTAGTGGAGCAGCTATAGTTGCAAAGTCCTTCACAAACTTCTGGTAATAGGTA
>NW_013830348.1:0-428 GCF_000517525.1 Limulus polyphemus
CACAGTTTATGGCTGTCAAGTTCCTTTGTGTTTCAGTAACAAATGTCACAGTTTATGGCTGTCTAGTTCCTTTGTACTTGAGATACAAATATCACAGTTTATAACTGTCTAGTTCCTTTGTGTTTGAGTAACAAATGTCACAGTTTATGGCTGTCTAGTTGCTTTGTGTTTGAGTAACAAATGTCACAGATTATGGTTGTCTAGTTGCTTTGTGTTTGAGATACATATGCCACAGTTTATGGTTGTCTAGTTCCTTTGTGTTTGAGGTACAAATGCCACAGTTTATGGCTGTCTAGTTGTTTTGTGTTTGAGATACATATGCCACAGTTTATGGTTGTCTAGTTTCTTTGTGTTTGAGATACATATGCCACAGTTTATGGCTGTCTAGTTGTTTTGTGTTTGAGGTACATATGCCACAGTTTATGGTT
>NW_013830349.1:0-428 GCF_000517525.1 Limulus polyphemus
CAACAGTTGTTGGAGGAAAAAGAAAATAAACAAGAAGAACGAGAAATTAAACAAGAAGAGAAATTACGGCAGTTGTTAGAGGAAAAAGAAAAGAAACAAGAAGAACGAGAAATGAAACAAGAAGAAAGATTACAGCAGTGGCAAGACAACCTACAACAATGGCAGCTCGAACAGCAAAATAAACTAGAGAGATTACAACAGTTGTTGGAGGAAAAAGAAAATAAACAAGAAGAGCGAGAAAAGAAACAAGAAGAGAGATTACAGCAGTGGCAAGTGGAACAAGAAAGGAAACAGGAAGAAAGTATCCAACAGTTGCAGGAAAGTCGGCAGCAACTACAGGAAAATCAACAACAATGGCAAAAGGTACAAATGGAAAACATCAGTAAATTTAAAAACGAATTAGATACGTTAAAGAACGATTTGTTGTG
>NW_013830350.1:0-571 GCF_000517525.1 Limulus polyphemus
TTCCTGTTTCCTTTCTTGTTCCAGTTGCCACTGCTGTAATCTCTCTTCTTTGTTTCTTTTCTCGTTCTTCTTGTTTATTTTCTTTCTCCTCCAACAACTGCTGTAATTTCTCTTCTTGTTTATTTTGTTGTTCGAGCTGCCATTGTTGCAGGTTTTCTTGCCACTGCTGTTGTCTCTCTTCTTGTTTCTTTTCTTTTTCCTCCAACAACTGCTGTAATATCTCTTCTTGTTTATTTTCTTTCTCCTCCAACAACTGCTGTAATCTTTCTTCTTGTTTATTTTCTTTCTCCTCAACCCCTGCTGTAGTCTCTCTTGTTTACTTTGCTGTTCGACTTGCCATTGTTGTAGGTTTTCTTGTAACTGCTGTTGTCTTTCTTCTTCTTTCTTTTCTTTTTCTTCCAACAACTGTTGTAATTTCTCTTCTCGTTCTTCTTGTTTCTTTTCTTTTTCGTCTAACAACTGTTGTAATTTCTCTTCTCGTTCTTTTTGTTTCTTTTCTTTTTCGTCTAACAACTGTTGTAATTTCTCTTCTCGTTCTTCTTTTTTCTTGTTTATTTTCTCGTTCTTCTTG
>NW_013830351.1:0-427 GCF_000517525.1 Limulus polyphemus
TTTAAGTACCGAAAATTAAAATTAATAATTTTATTCAGTATACCGTGAGAGATTGGTTTATTTTGAATTTCGCGCAAAGCTACACGAGGACTGTCTGCGCTAGCCGTCTCTAATTTAGCAGTGGAAGACTAGAGGGAAGGCAGCTAGTCATCGCCACCCACTGCCAACTCTTTTAATAATCAATAGTGGGATTGACCGTTACAATTTAACGCCCCCACGGCTGAAAAGGTGGGATGGGGATTTGAACCCGCCACCTTCAAATTGCCAGTCCCACGCCATGCCGGGACAGTAAGACTAACTTCAAGTATTGCCAGTCACACGCCATGCCGGGACAGTAAGACTAACTTCAAGTATTGCCAGTCACACGCCATGCCGGGACAGTAAGACTAACTTCAAGTATTGCCAGTCACACGCCATGCCGGGACAG
>NW_013830352.1:0-428 GCF_000517525.1 Limulus polyphemus
GAGTTTGCTGAGACGCAGAATCTATGATAAAGTTGCACCTTTGGCCATCCAGCTTTCCTGTCACGTAGACACTATGTGTGCTTGGCATTTTACATCTAATTGTTGGGACTTTCACGATGGGGGTTTGTGGGTGTCCCTCAACACCAACCACTACTGGTCTCCTTGAGGCTGACTTGTTGGTAATAGTCTTCTTATACTGGCTCCTCATATGTCCTTGCCCTCCACAGTTCCAACAACCTTTCTGGGTAGCAGCCTTTCCTGCTGTGACACCTCACCTTTGTTGAAGTTTCCAGCATTGAGCTCTCTTGTGCACAGGTTTGTTACAGTGCCAGCAAAGTCCCTCAAACTTCTCTGAAAGCTGACCTTTTCTGGCTTTGAATCCTGATGACTGTACCAACCTTGGTATCTCTGTGCTGGACTTAACGTAG
>NW_013830353.1:0-422 GCF_000517525.1 Limulus polyphemus
CCACAGTCAATACGTCTCTCGTCACTTTAAAAAACTTAACTACTTTTATAATACACTCTATAAGTCACAGCGATCCACAATCTCGAAAACAAAACACACACTAGCTCGAAACAGAATCGTAATTCCCAGAACTCTCTTTATTTCATTACCGCAGGCTTTCTCTGCCAGGCTTATGTATTAACAAAGAGGCTTCGACAAAGACCGAGGAGTTCCCTGATAATTCGAGAAACTCATTCACGCATGCGCTACCAGCGCCAATGCGTCAACAGCGTCAGGTAACTTCCGCTGTCGTAACACAGTCCCTTCCTTAGTATTATAGCCACTTAAATTAAACCAATATATAATTAACAATAACTTAATTAAACGTACATAATTTACAAACACAAAATTAAAACACAACAAATTCTCTTAATTTTACGGGA
>NW_013830354.1:0-428 GCF_000517525.1 Limulus polyphemus
ATTACCTATGTCATTAAAGTAAATCAAAAAGAGCAAAAATCCTGAGACTGAGCCCTGAGGCACCCCACTTGTGACATTAATCCAGTTTAACTGAACTCAATTTATAACAACTCTCTGCTTTCTTCCATCCAGCCACTCTTCTATCAAATTTGCTAACCTATCCCCCACACCTATAGAGATATTTTTTTTACAAGCCTTTTATGTGGTACATTGTAAAATGCTTTCTGAAAATCCAGATACATCAAATCTACATGCTTACCCTCATCTACACAAGCAGTAATCTTTTTAAAGAATGTCAAAAGATTTGTAAAGCAAGATTTTTCCTTAGTGAAACCATGTTGACTATCCACTAAAATACTAAACTTTGTTAAATGACTTTGCAAAGCATCTTTTATCAGACTTTTCCCACAACCGATGTAAGACTAGTG
>NW_013830355.1:0-427 GCF_000517525.1 Limulus polyphemus
TGTTTTTCCTTCTCAAACCCGGGTAGAGTTTCTTCTTTGACAGTGGCTTTTTCAGGTGACACGTCTTCAGCAGTGTTATTTGTTCCATTGTTCACTTCGTTCCAACTGAAATTTCCTGGACCGTGATAACGCCAAAGCCTGTTGGCAAGCACCACCTTTGGCTTACCTTAATGCCCACATTTTATTCAGAAAGTCACGTCTGAGAGACGATCCACTATGTCATATGGGCCTTCCCATGGAGAAGACAACTTAGGAGACTTCCTTTTGGTCTTCCTGGGATTATACAACCACACCTTGTCTCGTGGTACAAAGCTTCATAACATAGCTTCATGGAATTAGCAGACGTTTTTAAGTTTGAATGCACTTGATGATGAATATAATCCATCATTTCAGATAACACTTTCACAAACTCTGGCACATTTTCAGG
>NW_013830356.1:0-427 GCF_000517525.1 Limulus polyphemus
TGTACGCACATACTTTTGTGTAATGATTTTAAAACCAGAGACTATACAAGTTTAAATTTCATCAATGAATTAATAAGCAATTTCACATTAACTCGGAAAGTTATAAGCTGCCTAATCTGTGTTAGGTTACTAGCAGACTATTAAAAAAATATAACCTATTTCTAGCTTTTTTTATGTATTGTAAAAAGTTGTGTTATAGCTATTTTGTGATTAACTCTTTCAGCACAGGCTTGGTTCCTAGGACTGACCTCATAACCATTTTGTGCTTGTTGTAGTTTTCATGCTATAACTTTTAAATTAATAAGTGAATGTTAACGAAATTTGGCAGATATCAGTAAACATTACATTGCTTTTATATGAAAAATATAATTTTTTTTTATTAAGTCTTAAGGTTTGTAATGCCTTTTTTTCTTTTCACATGTTGACT
>NW_013830357.1:0-427 GCF_000517525.1 Limulus polyphemus
TTTGAACAAGTTACTCCAGCCTGCTGTAAATTCTTTTTTGCCTTGGTGTCACTGCTGGCGGCTATCCCTTAATGTTCCTAAGACACGAGCTATTCATTTTGGTACAACTCGTCATAAGTTTTGCCCTTGCCGTGACCCATCTCTCTTTGATGTCCGGGTTTACAATGTCCCGATCCTCCTTTCTGACTCTGTGACCTATCTAGGCATTGTCTTCAATAGGCATCTTACTTGGAAGCCATACCTATCTGCCCTTTCTGCTAAGATTACTCGACGTCTTCATTTCCTCCATTCTCTCACTGGTACCTTCTGGGGCCTGAACCCTCCTCTTCTGATATACACATACAAGACATTTATCAGACCCTGCTTAACCTATGGACATACAGCCTGGATATCTGCTTCTCTGACCTTCTACTCTCGTTTGAAGTGC
>NW_013830358.1:0-428 GCF_000517525.1 Limulus polyphemus
ACAGACACAAAGTATACTTGGCTGACATTGAAGACCAATGCATATTAGGGTTGGACTACTTACTACCGAGGAAGTGTGTAATAAACTTCGATAAAATGACGATTGGGAACAACAAAGGCCAAATTCCAGTAAGTGTTGCTGCATCTGTTGATTTGCATGTAACAGCACTTAAGTCAACTACAATACCCCCTGTGTCAGAGAAGATAATTTGGGGGTAGAATCAAAGAACATTCCTGATGCTTGTGGAAGCAGTGGAAGACCCATCCAGGATAGTGGATATGAATATTGGAAGGTCACTTGTGGCAGGTCATCAAGTAGTACCCATAAAAATGGTCAATTTCTCTAAATGTAAGCAGACGACTTAAGGAAGGGGCATTGTTGGATGTGTGCCAGGAAGGTAGAACCAGTCAATGTTAAGCAAGAAATAC
>NW_013830359.1:0-427 GCF_000517525.1 Limulus polyphemus
GGAAGAGCATAGTCCATTTGTCATCATCACAGGCTCTTCAGGTAAAATAATTTTTGGCAAATTATGCTGATGTCTTTTCAAAAGGCTGCACAAACCTGGTAGAGCACAGAATAAAAACAGGCAATCACCGTCCAATAAAGATCCCTCCAAGGAGAATAGCTCCAGCAAAGCGACAAGAGATAGAGAAGGTCATGGATGGTCTAATTAAGGAGGAGATAGTTGAGAAACAGATATTCCTTGGTCAGCTCCCGTTGTATTAGTACAGAAGAAGGATGGGACCCAACATTGCTGTGTGGACTTCAGGGCTCCTAATAGCATCACCAAAAAACACTCATACCCACTGCCAAGAGTTGATTATACTCTTGATGCCCTAAGTGGAGCCAGGTGGTTTTTCAACTCTTGACTTAAAGTCAGGTTTCCACCAAGT
>NW_013830360.1:0-428 GCF_000517525.1 Limulus polyphemus
TTTATAATGTCTGGATAGTTATCAAACATTTCTTAAGAAAAAACTTTACATTTTATCTGTTATTTTCAATAATTAATCTCTGTATGGGTTCGGTAGATTTGACCAATCTTGCAACCACTATAAAAAAATTAGGAAATAAATATATATTATGCCTCTTTTATTCTAGAATGAACACAAATTATCACACGACAACAAATGTTTAGACAAAATAGCTTAAATCTCATATTATATACTGAATATTTTTTATTATATTGACCTTTCATTCGTGCCTAGCTAATAATACAGAAGTTACAACGACACGGCTCACATGCACTCATGTTACCGTATCATATAACAAAAAGGTGACCTTTGGTCTGTACAAAGTAATTTGTCTTGGCTGTGATTTAGTGGACTAGTATTTTGTAAAATAGTCACATTTCAATTATTAT
>NW_013830361.1:0-428 GCF_000517525.1 Limulus polyphemus
GGCGTTTAATATTCTCATAGAGGATCCATTTTTCATCACCGGTGATAATTCTGTCCAAGAATAGTTCATGCGCATTACGCGCTAGAAGAGAAAAACCAACGTTCACAAGTTGGAAACTATGATCATCGGAGAGTTCGTGAGGCACCCAAACATCTTCTTTATGGAGTTTTTCCCATATTCCTTTGATGTTTACGCATTGTTTCATGAGAGACATTCAATTTCAGGTCATTTCACGAGTACGTTGCCTTGAGTTAGACTCAACAAGCGTCTTCAGAGCATCAATATCAATTCCCACATGTCGGACCCTGCAATCACAGTTTTAAAGGCTAAAGTCACCTGAACGAAATTTGCTGTTGACACTTACGAACGTTCAAAACATTTCCATAAAACTTCTTTGATATTCTTGTGGCTACAGAGGCTTTGTTTCC
>NW_013830362.1:0-429 GCF_000517525.1 Limulus polyphemus
ATGGGATAGTAGGAAAGTAAAACTGGACACTGGGACAGGAAATGGCAAAGTTTTGTAATAGCCGCCAAGTTGACTGGGATGTCTTACTCCCTCCACTGTTGATGGCCTATAGAACAGCAGAGCATGAAGCTACTGGATACACTCCAGCAAAGTTGATGTTTGGTCAGGAACTTCGGTTGCCAGTGGATCTGTTAACAGGACGCCCACCTTATGAAGAGTTGCCTGAAAATGTGTTAGAGTTCGTGCAAGTGTTAACGGAAAGGATGGATGATATGCACCATCAAGTGCATTCAAACTTGAAAACGTCTGCTGATTCGGTGAAGTTATCTTATGATAAGAAATCTACTGAAATCAGCTTTGTACCAGGAGACAAGGTGTGGTTGTATAATCCACGATACAAGTTCTTTCTTAAATAAAACTAGTTTATTC
>NW_013830363.1:0-429 GCF_000517525.1 Limulus polyphemus
TTTGGTTCTAATAACGGACGTTCCATAATTCAGCTACGCAGACTTCGAAAATAATATTCATTTTTTTCTATCACTTAAGGATTTTTTACAAATCGAGAAGAAAAAACTCTTACTTCGATCAAATTTTAATTTCGTTTACCACAATAAACATTTTTATTGTTATATTTGTTAACTGTTACGTATTACAATTTCGAATAGTCTGAAACCGAGCTAAATGATAATTTAAATTTATTAGTTAAATAAATGCCGATATATCTCCAATTTATGATATTTGCCAACAGGATTGATACACACGTTTTCTTTTTTTTAATACACATATATTCTAATACACAAACAGTAATACAATTTACAATAACAATTATTACAAATAGTTATTTTCAAACAATGATTTATATATAAAAGCTTTACAAACTTACAAGAAATATAAAA
>NW_013830364.1:0-430 GCF_000517525.1 Limulus polyphemus
TTGTGAATTATTAATCAGAACTTTTTATTTACCATATATATAATTTATATCGTTGTGAATTGTTAATAAGAGGATTTTATTTATCATCTATATATAGATATATATATATATCGTTCAAAATGTTTAATCACAAGATATAATTGCCATATCTATATCGTTGTAAATGTTTACTCGGAGGTTTTTATTTACCATATATATATATATCAATGTGAATATTTAATCAGTAGTTTTTATTTACCATATAGATATGTATATCGTTGTGAATGTTTAACCAGAAATTTTATTTACAATATATATATCGATGTGAATGTTTAATATGTAGTTTTTGTTTACCATATTTATATATCGTTGTGAATTTTTAATGAGAAGTTTTTATTTACCATATATATATATCGTTGTGAATTTTTAATAAGAATATTTTATTTACCAT
>NW_013830365.1:0-428 GCF_000517525.1 Limulus polyphemus
ATGACCATCACATTATAACGCCCCCCACGGCTGAAAGGGCGAGCATGTTTGGTGTGACGGGGATTCGAACCCACGACCCACAGATTGCGAGTCAAGCGCCCTAACCACCTGGCCATGCCAGGGCCATAGTGTATTTTAATTTTATAGTTATATTGCCTGGTTTGTACACAGTCATCTGTGGAAAGCAACACTTCACAGTGGGCACACATTCCCATAAACTTATGTATGTGAGTGAAGCTTTAGACTGTTGTACTTGTAGTCATATAACCTCTGCTTTTTTTTTCATCCATATTTGTTGTAGAAACAAAAATTCATCAACCTTTCAAATATTTATTTTAAAACATAAATCATTAAAACAGTGTGTCCAAAAACAACTAAAATTTAACTGTTTTCCTAACAAAGCTAGTTAAGGTTACTAAAAATTAGTC
>NW_013830366.1:0-428 GCF_000517525.1 Limulus polyphemus
TTTTACATGTCGAAACCTTTATACTGTCCAGATAGTTATATGTTATCTGTTATTTTCATTAATTAATCTCAGTAGATTTTACTGACCTCTCAATCACCATGAAAAATTAGGAAATATATATAAATTTTGTCTCTTTCATTCTAGAATGAACACATATTATAACAAGAAAACAAAAATGTTTAGACTAAATAGCTTAAATCTCATAACATTATACATTTATACATATTTATTATTTTTATTATATTAACCTTTCAGCCATGTCTGGTTAACAGTTAACAATACAGAAGTTACAATGACATGGCTCACATGCACTCTTGTAACCATATCAAATAACATAAAACTGACCTTTGGTCTGTACAAGTAAATTGTCTTGGTTGCGTTTTAGTAAACTAGTATTTTGTAAAATACAGTCACATTTAAATTATTAT
>NW_013830367.1:0-429 GCF_000517525.1 Limulus polyphemus
ATCAATCTTGTTGGCAAATATCATAAATTGGATATATATCGGCATTTATTTAACCACTAAATCTGAATTACAATTTAACTCAGTTTTAGGCTATTTGAAATTGTAATACGTAACACGTTCCTGAACACGCTACGCACATTCAGCTGTCGGGAACGTTATAAAACTCGTATTCAATACCATCATTCGGTTCAAAGCTATGCACAATGCATGGGGGGGGGGATAATCTTACCTTTATATAAGACCACTTTTGCTGACGCTTAAACACGACTACAATATATAATAATGGCTGGAGACGGCTTAAATGGGTAATGAAGAAAAACTTTAATATAAGTTTAACATAACAGCAAATATACAACGTTTCGACTTCACCGAAGTCCCCGCCAATGAAGCTTGCAATATTGCACTCAATCTCTACATTAATGACCCCAA
>NW_013830368.1:0-427 GCF_000517525.1 Limulus polyphemus
CGTCACACCAAACATGCTTGCCCTTTCAGCCGTGGGGGCGTTATAAAGTGAAGGTCAATCTCACTATTTGTTGGTAAAAAAGTAGCCCAAGAGTTGGTGGTGGGTGGTGATGACTAGCTGACTTCCCTCTAGTCTTACACTGCTAAATTAGGGACGACTAGCACAGATAGTCCTTGTGTGACTTTGCGTGAAAATTCAAAACAAACAAACAAACCTTAAGACTTAATAACAAAAATTGGTATTTTGTGTATGAAAGCTTTGTAATGTTTACTGATAATCTGCCAAACTTCGTTAACATTCGCTTACCAATTTAAAAGTTATAGCATGAAAACTATAGCAAGCATAAAATGGTTATGAGGTTGGTCCCATCAGTATCCCTTTGGATGTCGTGCTCTCTTGATCTAAATTTGTATTGCATACTGCAGTA
>NW_013830369.1:0-424 GCF_000517525.1 Limulus polyphemus
ACTGTGCACTGTCAATAAAAGACACAAGTTTTAACAATGCTGTGTACTGTCAATAAGAAGACACATGATTTATCGATACTGTGTACTATCAATAAAAAGACACCAGTTTTAACAATGCTGTGTACTGTCAATAACAAGCCATAAGATTTAACGATACTGTGTACTATCAATAACAAGCCACAAGATTTAACGAAACTGTGTACTGTCAATAAGAAGACAAAATATTTAACAATACTGTGTACTGTCAATAAGAAGACACAAGATTTAACAATACTGTGTACTGTCAATAAGAAGACACAAGATTTAACAATACTGTGTACTGTCAATAAGAAGACACAAGATTTAACAATACTATGTACTATAAAAGAAGACAAGATTTAACAATACTGTGTACTATCACTAACAAGCCACAAGATTTAACGAT
>NW_013830370.1:0-429 GCF_000517525.1 Limulus polyphemus
AGGAACGAGTTCCCTGGGGAAAAAAATTTAACCCGGGGTAAAAAATATTTGAAATAAAAGATACTTGATTAAGATTTTTATTGATTTATAAATCGTATTTAAGAAAATATCGAACAAATAACAAGGCTGACAAAGTTTTATCACTTTTTTGTTCAAGCTTTTCGTAAAAGTAAACAGATCTGGAAAATCTCACAGTATAAAAAAACACGTTACATAATTTAAGTCTAATCGAATACTTATACGTCACTTTCAAAATACCTCTATATGACGTCATTTTTATTAAGTTTAAAGTATTATAATAAAAGTGAGCTCAAATCTATTTGAATTAGAGCGATTAAAGAAAATTAAAAAAAAAACGATTAAACTCGTAGCCAACGATTTTTTCAGATCTTTCTTCTCTCAAAATGTTTCTCTTTCATTTTCCAAATT
>NW_013830371.1:0-428 GCF_000517525.1 Limulus polyphemus
GGATATAATATTTTTCGTTAATACTATAATGTCTATATTTTCAGTTTATCGATGAAATAAGCACTATTCAATAATTTTTCTTTTTATCTTGCGTCAAAAAAGCACGTTTTTTCATTTTTCAAAAAACTGATATTTTCACCAAAAAGTAAAGGCTATAGCCCATGTTTTTTCCAAAATTTTCAAAAAAATTGTTTTTACTCATATTTCAATTCAAAGATGCCCTTGATGTAAGACTTTCAAAATGCAGATCCTTTCATCAAAATTCCGAATAGTAATTTCATAATCTGTTCACAAATTTCTCATATCTTCGATTTTACTGTTGGTTTTTTTTCAGTTATATAGTAAAGAAAGAAGAGTTTTAAAAATACGATTATTCATACAAAATCCCTCAATCTAAAAGCCCATGACTTTTTCTTTTAAAACAAACT
>NW_013830372.1:0-457 GCF_000517525.1 Limulus polyphemus
GGTCAAGCGTGTACGAAATACATTGAATTACATGCGACGTGTATGGCTACAATCGTTAATCAATTTCAAATTGATAAAGTGGAACGATCAGTTTGGGGTACTAAAGAGACCCCACGTAAGAATTCTAGAACAATGCCACAAGGAAACACTATACCTCTTTATGGAATACGTATATAATTATAAAACCTACTGAACCTATTTAAGCTGATGTAACTACAAACTGACTCAACAGAAAACATGTCAACGCAGAGATTTCTTATAGTGCTAATTAACCAGTTAAATTCTGTGTAAGTTAGTTAATATAGTATATTTTTAAATATTAAACCACTGGGATTGATGACTAAAAATGATTGAAGATTCTTACAAATTCTGAAATTGATTATCTGAGCTAGAATTTGTCAACCAGTTTCTGAATCTCTGAGCCAGTATTTGTCAACCAGATTCTGAATATCTGAGC
>NW_013830373.1:0-566 GCF_000517525.1 Limulus polyphemus
ATTTAGAACCACTTTCCCATTAACTCCAGGATTTTAACTTTATCTGCAACAATACCAGATACTGGCTGACAGTTTAAAAAAGTGTGTTTCAGTGTACTAAATACCTATATGTTACTGAAACTCTTTATCACACTTCCACTAAGTTTCATGTTCGATTTAGAACCACTTTCCCATTAACTCCAGGATTTTAACTTTATCTGCAACAATACCAGATACTGGCTGACAGTTTAAAAAGTGTGTTTCAGTGTATTAAATACCTTTATGTTACTGAAACTCTTTATCACACTTCCACTAAGTTCATGTTCGTGTGAACCTGCTCTTTGTTGGTTGAATAATTACCTGAGGTGTACACAAACCAAACAAAGACGGAGTGCTCTAGCTTTAAAACATAATCATTATGACACTTATCAACACTGAAATATTTTCTGTAGCACATTACAGCTCGACCCTTGGATCGTCCAATCATCACAAGAAGGAAATATAGCTAACATGATTTAGGTATGACCTCCAAAAATTATGTATGTATGCACATAAAAGTATACGTATGGTGCATGTATCTATATATA
>NW_013830374.1:0-427 GCF_000517525.1 Limulus polyphemus
GGTAATGTCATGTCATATGTTAAGAAACCTGATTTAACGGACGTAAACACTGGGGTCATGTCATGTGTTAAGAATCCTGATTTAAAGAACGTAAACAGTGGGGGTAATGTCATGTGTTAAGAATCCTGATTTAACGGACGTAAATACTGGGGTAATGTCATGTGTTAAGAATCCTGATTTAAAGAACGTAAACAGTGGGGGTAATGTCATGTGTTAAGTATCCTGATTTAAAGAACGTTAACATTGGGGGTAATGTCATGTCATATGTTAAGAAACCTGATTTAACGGACGTAAACAATGGGGGTAATGTCATGTGTTAAGAATCCTGATTCAAAGAACGTAAACAGTGGGGGTAATGTCATGTCATATGTTAAGAATCCTGATTTAAAGAACGTAAACAGTGTGTGTGTGTGGGGGGGGTAATGTC
>NW_013830375.1:0-766 GCF_000517525.1 Limulus polyphemus
CAAACCAAACCGTAGACTATCTATGTGCCTTGATATATTTGACATGCAATCATGACTCCAACCGATTAGCATTTACCTTGATATTTTGAGCATGTGATCATGACTCTCACTGGTTACTATATTTACTGATATTTTTGGCATGTGATCGTGACTGACACCGATTATTATGTGTCCTGATATTTTTGGCATGTGATCGTGACTGACACCGATTATTATGTGTCCTGATATTTTTGGCATGTGATCATGACTGACACCGATTATTATGTGTCCTGATATTTGTGGCATGTGATCATGACTGACACTGATTATTATGTGTCCTGATAATTTTAACATGTGATCATGACTGACACTGATTATTATGTGTACTGATAATTTTAACATGTGATCATGACTGACACGGATTATTATGTGTCCTGATATTTGTGGCATTTGATCATGACTGACACTGATTATTATGTGTCCTGATATTTGTGGCATGTGACCATGACTGACATCGATTATTATGTGTTCTGATAATTTTAACATGTGATCATGACTGACACTGATTATTATGTGTCCTGATAATTTTAACGTGTGATCATGACTGACACTGATTATTGTGTGTCCTGATAATTTTAACGTGTGATCATGACTGACACTGATTATTATGTGTCCTGATAATTTTAACATGTGATCATGACTGACACTGATTATTATGTGTCCTGATAATTTTAACGTGTGATCATGACTGACACTGATTATTGTGTGTCCTGATAATTTTAACATG
>NW_013830376.1:0-428 GCF_000517525.1 Limulus polyphemus
GTTAAGTTTAAAGTGAATGTGGAAATTCTGTGTATTACAAAAAGTTGTATCGAGAAAGAATAAATTAGTTTTAATCAAGAAGGGACTTTATCGCTGAAGTTTCTCGGAAAGAATTTTTACCGGAAATTATCAAACAAGCAGCTAAGCTAGTTGCTCTTAAGTAGATGCAACGTTAATTTACTTTGAACAATTGAGATGATCCAGTAAAAGCAGTAGTTCGTCGTACCTTAAATCAAACACACACACACACTATGATTTTTGAGTCCGTTTTAATAAATATTATGTATTTTATATTTTGCATAATATTCAATCTCATTATTTCATTTATCACGACTCGGTTATTCGGAGATTCGGCATTACTTTGTAATCAGTATCTTGATTGAATCTCTAGTTATTATAAGCATAATTATCAAAAAGACTTTCTGAAG
>NW_013830377.1:0-429 GCF_000517525.1 Limulus polyphemus
ATTGAGTAGTTCGAAATGAATTACTCCTTTCTGTGGATGGAGTCCAGGTTTTGGGGTCGGAAGTGGTTTTGTCTTGGACTGAGTCATTGTTTTGGGCGTTTAATATTCGCATAGAGAATCCATTTTTCATAACCGGTGACAATTCTGCCCAAAAATGGTTCACTTGCATTACGCGCCAGAAGAGACGAAGCAATGTTCACACGTTGGAAACGATGATCATAGGAGAGTTCGTGAGGCGCCCAAACACCTTCTTTATGGAGTTTTCCTATATTCCTTAAATGTTTACGTAGTGTTTCATGAGAGACATGCAATTTCAGGGCTATTTCACAAGTGTGTTGCCTTGGATTAGACTCAACAAACGTCTTCAGAGCACAAATATCAATTCCAACATGTCGGCCCCTGTCGTCATAATTTTTTTTTAGGCTAAAG
>NW_013830378.1:0-1174 GCF_000517525.1 Limulus polyphemus
GTCTTCTTATTGACAGTACACAGTATTGTTAAATCTTGTGTTTTCTTATTGACAGTACACAGTATCGTTAAATCTTGTGTCTTCTTATTGATAGTACACAGTATCGTTAAATCGTGTGTCTTCTTATTGACAGTACACATTATCGTTGAATATTGTGTCTTCTTATTGACGGGACACATTATTGTTAAATCTTGTGTTTTCTTACTGACAGTACACATTATCGTTGAATATTTTGTCTTCTTATTGACAGTACACAGTGTCGTTAAATCTTGTGTTTTCTTATTGAAAGTACACAGTATTGTTAATTCTTGTGTCTTCTTATTGACAGTACATAGTATCGTTTAATCTTGTGTCTTCTTATTGACAGTACACAGTATCGTTAAATCTTGTGTCTTCTTATTGATAGTACACAGTATCGTTAAATCGTGTGTCTTCTTATTGACAGTACACAGTATCGTTAAATCTTGTGTCTTCTTATTGAGAGTACACAGTATTGTTAAATCTTGTGTCTTCTTATTGACAGTATACGGTATAAAGACACAAGATTTAACCTTATTGACAGGACACAGTATCGTTAAATCTTGTGTCTTCTTATTGAAAACCGATACTGTGTACTATCAATAAGAAGACACAAGATTGATTGATACTGTGTACGATACTGTGTACTGTCAATAAGAAGACACAAGATTTAGACACAAGATTTAACAGTACACAGTATCGTTAAATCTTGTGTCTTCTTATTGACAGGACACATTATTGTTAAATCTTGTGTTTTCTTACTGACAGTAATATTCAACGATAATGTGTTGTGTCTTCTTATTGACGGGACACATTATTGTTAAATCTTGTGTTTTCTTACTGACAGTACACATTATCGTTGAATATTTTGTCTTCTTATTGACAGTACACAGTGTCGTTAAATCTTGTGTTTTCTTATTGAAAGTACACAGTATTGTTAAATCTTGTTTCTTTATATTGACAGGACACATTATTGTTAAATCTTGTGTTTTCTTATTGAAAGTACACAATATCGTTAATTCTTGTGTCTTCTTATTGACAGTACACAGTAACATTAAATCTTGTGTCTTTTTATTGACAGTACACAGTATCGTTAAATCTTGTGTCTTTTTATTGACAGTACACAGTATCGTTAAATCTGTGTCTTCTTATTGAC
>NW_013830379.1:0-653 GCF_000517525.1 Limulus polyphemus
AGACTTTCTTCCTGTTTCTTTTCTCGTTCGTCTTGTTTCTTGACTTTTTCCTCCAACCACTGCTGTAATTTCTCTTCTTGTTTCTTTTCTTTTTCCTCCAACAACTGCTGTAATTTCTCTTCTTGTTTATTTTCTTTCTCCTCCAACCACTGCTGTAGTCTCTCTTGTTTACTTTGCTGTTTGAGCTGCCATTGTTGTAGGTTTTCTTGTAACTGCTGTTGTCTTCTTGTTTCTTTTCTTTTTCTTCCAACAACTGTTGTAATTTCTCTTCTCGTTCTTCTTGTTTCTTTTCTTTTTCCTCTAACAACTGTTGTAATTTCTCTTCTCGTTCTTCTTGTTTCTTTTGCTGTTCTTGTATTGCTGCCATCAAGTCTGCTATGCTGTAGTTTGATTTGCCGCTTCTCGTTTCCATTTTTTTATCCCACTTTCTGACACCAATTTGTTACGTCTCCGTTTGTTAAATTGATTTTCCGTAACTTCGTTCCGACGAAGCTTTAGCGACACAAATCCTTACTTAATAAAACTGGTTTATTCTTTCCGAATATAACTTTACGATACACTTAATTTCAACAATCGCGCTAAAACAAACGCGACAACAACAATACGTCTCTCTCTGACTGCAGATCAGTTACTCAACTGTCTACACACACATT
>NW_013830380.1:0-427 GCF_000517525.1 Limulus polyphemus
GTCCAGTCACCAAATATTTTTCATGGCTTTCTATTCTATGGTTTATGGTATGAAAATGGCGTAACCTTGTCATCACATGCTTCTTTTTATTAGGGGAATTCTCTTCGGGTAGATAGTTGAGAGAATCTAGTAACTTAATCTTTGATGATAAGTTAGACTCTTGGAATTAAAAATTTTATGAAGCAGTTGTTATAAAGCAGTTATAAGCCAATTTAACAGTAATTTACAAGACAAATAAACACGATATACATTTTCACAAGTGCTTTTGAAAAGATGCCAAATGTTCAACTGCTGAAATCCGAATTGTTTAACTTTCATGCAGTAAGATTCTTGACAGAGTTTATCCCTCAACTCTTTGGGAGCATGACACATTTTGATTTTTTTCTGTTTATATAATATGAACTCTTAAAAAGTATTAATAAAATAA
>NW_013830381.1:0-428 GCF_000517525.1 Limulus polyphemus
TTGAGCTACTGGCAGAGATGAATGGATGGACAGAGGAGCAGAAAGCTGTATATCTGGCAATGAGCTTGAAGGGACAATCACTGGAAATACTTGGACAGTTGACAGCAGCCGACAGGCACAGCTATAGAACACTGGTGTCGGCTCTAGAACTCAGGTACGGAACCCAAAACCAGTCAGAAGTCTAAAGGGCCAGGTTCAAGACGAGAGTCCGTGCTAAAGGGGAGAGCCTGCAAGAGCTGACACAGGACTTGGAGAGTATGGCACACAAGGCCTACCCAACTGCACCACCCGATCTCCTGAAGTTGTTGCTGAGGGATCGGTTCGTAGATGCCTTGGACAGTCCACAACTTAAGATACAAGTGAAGCAAGCACACCCCTCTACCATGCAAGATGCAATGGCCAGAGCTCTCGAATTTGAATCCTATGTT
>NW_013830382.1:0-428 GCF_000517525.1 Limulus polyphemus
GAGTTCTGTCTGATTCGTTGCTTAATTCATGGGTGTAATGTAGAGTTCTGTCTGATTCATTGTTTAATTCATGGGTGTAATGTAGAGTTCTGTCTGATTCATTGTTTAATTCATGGGTGTAATATAGAGTTCTATCTGATTCGTTGTTTAATTCATGGGTGTAATATAGAGTTCTGTCTGATTCGTTGCTTAATTCATGGGTGTAATGTAGAGTTCTGTCTGATTCATTGTTTAATTCATGGGTGTAATGTAGAGTTCTATCTGATTCGTTGTTTAATTCATGGGTGTAATATAGAGTTCTATCTGATTCGTTGTTTAATTCATGGGTGTAATGTAGAGTTCTGTCTGATTCGTTGCTTAATTCATGGGTTTAATGTAGAGTTCTGTCTGATTCGTTGCTTTAATTCATGGGTGTAATGTAGAGTTCT
>NW_013830383.1:0-428 GCF_000517525.1 Limulus polyphemus
TAGTATTGATAAATCCTGTATCTTCTTATTGACAGGACACAGTATTGTTAAATCTTGTCTCTTCTTATTGACAGTACACAGTATCGTTAAGTATTGTGTCTTCTTATTAACAGTACACAGTATCGTTAAATCTTTTGGCTTGTTTTTGATAGTACACAGTATCGTTAAATATTGTGTCTTCTTATTGACAGTACACATTATTGATAAATCCTGTATCTTCTTATTGACAGGACACAGTATTGTTAAATTTTGTGTCTTCTTATTGACAGTACACAGTATTGATAAATCCTGTGTCTTCTTATTGACAGGACACAGTATTGTTAAATTTTGTGTCTTCTTATTGACAGTACACATTATTGATAAATCCTGTATCTTCTCATTGACAGGACACAGTATTGTTAAATCTTGTGTCTTCTTATTGACAGTAC
>NW_013830384.1:0-428 GCF_000517525.1 Limulus polyphemus
GCTCTTTTTATAGATGTCAGTTACATGTTCTGGGAGAGGATATCTTTTCTTTATGGTTGTATTTCTTGCCTTAACATTGACTAGCTCTACCTCCTGGCACACACACCCAACAAAGCCCCTTCCTTAAGTGTCTGCTCACATTTAGAGAAATTGGCCACTGTTATGAGTACTATTTGGTGATCTGCCACAAGTGACCTTCTAATCTTCACGTCTGCTGGCCTGGATGGGTCTTCCACTGCTTCCACAAGCATCGGGCTTCCTTGGGGATGTTCTATTATTCTACCCCAAATTATCTTCTCTGACATAGGGGTATTGTAGTTGACTTAAGTTCTGTGACATGCAAATCAACAGAAGCAGCAATACGTACCGGAATTTGACCTTTGTTGTTACCAAACGTCATTTTATCAAAATTAACTACACACTTCCTC
>NW_013830385.1:0-807 GCF_000517525.1 Limulus polyphemus
GTTGATATGCCCGAAGAAAATGACAGGATTGAATATGTAATTTTTAATGAATAAAGTAAAGATATTTCAATAAACATTAATAGTGCTTAAGGTTCTACTTGAAATCTACTTCGGATTAACTAAAAATTCAATATTTCAGGTAACTAAGAATGTAATATTGACACTGAAGTGAATTATCAGGAAACTTCGAAATTCGTTCCAATGAAACGCGGAATATTAGATAGGTAAAGAAGTATATCTACCAATACTGTTTAAAAAACTGTTAACATTGTATATCTACCAATACTGTTTAACAAACCGTTAACATTGTTTATCTACCAATACTGTTTAACAAACCGTTAACATTGTTTATCTACCAATATGTTTAACAAACCGTTAACATTGTTTATCTACCAATACTGTTTAACAAACCGTTAACATTGTTTATCTACCAATACTGTTTAACAAACTGTTAACATGGTATATCTACCAATACTGTTTAACAAACTGTTAACATTGTATATCTACCAATACTGTTTATCAAACTGTTAACATGGTATATCTACCAATACTGTTTATCAAACTGTTAACATGGTATATCTACCAATACTGCTTAACAAACCCTTAACATTGTATATCTACCAATACTGTTTAACAAACCGTTAACATGGTATATCTACCAATACTGTTTATCAAACTGTTAACATGGTATATCTACCAATACTGCTTAACAAACCCTTAAAAATGTATATCTACCAATACTAATTAACAAACCGTTAACATGGTATATCTACCAATACTGTTTAACAAACGGTTAACATGGTATAT
>NW_013830386.1:0-544 GCF_000517525.1 Limulus polyphemus
ATGAGTCAGTCTTGGTACCAAATGATCATGCTATCCTGTCATGTTACCCATGAAGTCATGAGTCAGTCTTGGTACCAAATGATCATGCTATCCTGTCATGTTACCCATGAAGTCATGAGTCAAACATAGTACCAAATGATCATAATATCCTGTCATGTTACCCATGAAGTCATGAGTCAGTCTTGGTACCAAATAATCATGCTATCCTGTCATGTTACCCATGAAGTCATGAGTCAAACATAGTACCAAATGATCATGATATCTTGTGACGAGTCAACCTTAGTCCCAAATGATAATGATATCTTGTCACGAGTCAACCTTAGTACCAAATGATCATGATATCTTGTCACGAGTCAACCTTAGTCCCAAATGATCATGATATCTTGTCACGAGTCAACCTTAATCCCAAATGATCATGATATCTTGTGACGAGTCAACCTTAGTCCCAAATGATCATGATATCTTGTGACGAGTCAACCTTTGTCCCAATGATCATGATATCTTGTCATGAGTCAACCTTAGTCCCAAATGATCATGATATCTT
>NW_013830387.1:0-428 GCF_000517525.1 Limulus polyphemus
AATTTATATCCAAGATACTCATCTTTAGCCTTTCTTGGTGCAACTACTCCATGAACACCTAGGTAAAACAATAGTTACCGAATTTATAACCACCATATTCATCTTTAGCCTTACTTGGTACCACACTCCATGAACACCTAGGTGTAACTCTAGTTACCGAATTTATAACCACCATACTCATCTTTAGCCTTACCTGATACAAATACTCCATCAACACCTAGCTGTAACTCTAGTTTCCGAATTTATGACTACCGAACTCATCTTTAGCCTTACTTGGAACAACCACTCCATGAACACCTAGGTGTAACTCTAGTTACTGAATGTGTAACCCCATACTCATCTTTAGCGTTATTTGGTACAACAAATACACGAAAACCTAGGCGTAGCTCTAGTTACCGAATTTATAACCACCATACTCAACTTTTGTG
>NW_013830388.1:0-427 GCF_000517525.1 Limulus polyphemus
ATCCACACAAACATTATTATTCCGTCACGTTGTCACCCTCTTTTATATACCAGGCTACCTTATATCTAGTAAATGCTAGAGCATTCGCCAAGGTACAGGTTAGTTCTAGAATACAGAGGGTGTGAGAATAGTCACGTGATCTCGCTGACGCAACACTGCCCCTCCTTAATATTGTTCGTCCCGAAAAATAAGCACATAGAATAAAACAATAACAATTAACAATAACTTAATTAAATGTACAGAATTACAATCACAAAATTACAATTCAATAAAGTCTCTTAATTTTACGGGACGTATCTTCTTCCGTTCTGGTCTCCGTCTCGTTGGCTTCTGCTTCACGTGGAGTTCATCTGCTTCATCAGGAAACGTCCTATCATTGGTAACAGTCACATCAGTGGTAGTAACTTCATCAAGAGCTTCACCATTT
>NW_013830389.1:0-427 GCF_000517525.1 Limulus polyphemus
GTTCATAGGCGGTAGGATGCCACTGAAAGTTAAAATTTTCCTGTTCAGAAGTTCATAGGAGTAGGATGCCACTGAAAGTTATAATTTTCCTGTTTAGAAGTTCATAGGTGGTAGGATGCCACTGAAAGTTATAATTTTCCTGTTTAGAAGTTCATAGGCGGTAGGATGCCACTGAAAGTTAAAATTTTCCTGTTTAGAAGTTCATAGGAGTAGGATGCCACTGAAAGTTATAATTTTCCTGTTTAGAAGTTCATAGAAGTAGGATGCCACTGAAAGTTAAAATTTTCCTGTTTAGAAGTTTATAGGCAGTAGGATGCCACTGAAAGTTAAAATTTTCCTGTTTAGAAGTTCATAGGCAGTAGGATGCCACTGAAAGTTATAATTTTCCTGTTTAGAAGTTCATAGGAGTAGGATGCCACTGAAAGTT
>NW_013830390.1:0-428 GCF_000517525.1 Limulus polyphemus
CATTACAGTGGGTATGAACGTTGTATTTGTGATTTCTGAATAGGACAGGTTTGGGTACGAACTGTCAGAAGTTGAGAAGTTTAGCAAACAGTAAGGTTCATGTTCCGTTTAATCATTACAGTGGATATGAACGTTGTATTTGTGATTTCTGAATAGGGCTGGTTTGGGTACGAACTGTCAGAAGTTGAGAAGTTTAGCAAACAGTAAGGTTCGTGTTCCGTTTAATCATTACAGTGGATATGAACGTTGTATTTGTGATTTCTGAATAATGCTGGTTTGGGTACGAACTGTCAGAAGTTGAGATGTTTCGCAAACAGTAAGGTTCGTGTTCCGTTTAATCATTACAGTGGATATGAATGTTGTATTTGTGATTTCTGAATAGTGCTGGTTTGGGTACGAACTGTCAGAAGTTGAGATGTTTCGCAAAC
>NW_013830391.1:0-429 GCF_000517525.1 Limulus polyphemus
AGTTTGGAACTCCCTTGATATCTTATCGAGGGTTTATGATGAGAGAGTTAATTACGAGTTGATAGAGATAAGATTCGCTGGGAAGCTAGCTAGCTTTGTCCTTTGCCACACACGCTGAGCTCTCCACGATGAATTTATATGTTTACCTAAAAATACTAATGTCCTATGAGAATCCACTGAAGTTAGATGATTTATAATGTTCAAAATTTATAAATATTCGTGGTCAAATATCTGAAGTTTCCCGATTGATAAACGTTATAAAAATCACAGTTATAGCTTTCGAGGTTTATAGCTCACTGATTATAGCAAACTAAAAATAGATACTCTTTTTTGGCGCGTCGCGTCGGTTATATTTATAGCCGTGGGAAGGTTTTCCAGAAAATTTAGTCTTACGTAACAATACTGAGCTACATTTAAACGTTTAAGTAC
>NW_013830392.1:0-454 GCF_000517525.1 Limulus polyphemus
ACCTGCTACTGTATGGATCTCTTTAGGTAGATTAATGTAGTGGTAGTTATATCACCTTCCCTATATAAGACCTGCTACTGTGTGGATCTCTTTAGGTACATTAATATAGTGTTAGTTATTTCACCTTCTTTATATAAGACCTGCTACTGTATGGATCTCTTTAGAACCATTAAAGATACCGATAGCAGGATGGGAGCTATACTTATAATATTAGTTATGGTTAGTATAGTAATACATTATCATCTTGGTATTTATGTCCAAACATCATATTGGGTGCTGGAATGATAACTTCAAAGTTTTGTTGCTCCCCCCCCCCCCCGCATTGATGTCATTCATTCTATTATTTCTTGCTGCTTTTTCTTTTCTATCGAGTGAACATCTTCCCACATCTGGCTGCGGACAGCGAAAGGTGGTAAAGATTTTGAGCACCTTCCCACATCTGGCTGCGGACAGC
>NW_013830393.1:0-428 GCF_000517525.1 Limulus polyphemus
GTCGGCCCCCGCCATCACAATTTTTAAGGCTAAAGTCATCTGAACGAAATTTGCTGAACCATCGTTGACACTTACGAACGTTCAAAACATTTCCATAAATGTCTTTGATATTCTTTGTGACTAAAGAGGCGTTGTTTCCCTTCTTGTATTTAAACAGCTTTAAATGCCGAATGTGTGTCTCGTCGTGTGCCATCACTATAAGAGATTAGAGTATATTAAACTTTACACGTTTAGGCGGTTTGTTTAACTATTATACATGATGTACGTTTTTTTTGGGTGGTGGTTAATGAAAGTGTTCCAAAACGCGACATTAATTTGACGTACGTTTTTTTTTGTGTGTGGTGGGGGGGGGGGGTAATGAAATTGTTTCAAAACGCGACATTAATTTCTTAACGACCTAATATATTTTAAGAAGTTCTGCCTTACGT
>NW_013830394.1:0-692 GCF_000517525.1 Limulus polyphemus
ATCAAAGTCGAAAATATCTAAGCTAAGAAGGTCTAAAAAGATAGTTATGAAAGTCGAAAAATCGAGTGGAAGAAAACTAAAAACACGTTTTCAAAGTCCAAAAAATCTATTGGAAAACTTACTAAAAGGACCATATCAATGTCAACAAAATTTGGAGGAATGAAGACTAAAATACCTTTATAACAGTCGACAAAATATAGTTTAAGAAGGATTAAAAATACCATTATGAAAGTCATTAAAATATAGTGTAAGAAAGACTAAAAATACCGCTATCAAAGTCAAAAATATCTAGTCTAAGAAGACCTAAAAAGTTAGTTATGAAAGTCGACAAAATCGAGTGGAAGAAAACTAAAAACATGTTTCCAAAGTCAACAAAATCTAATGGAAAAGGAACTAAAAGGAACCTTATCAATGTCAACAAAATCTGTTGACTGTTATAAACGGTCTTTTAGTCTTCCTTCCTCCAGATTTTGTTGACATTGATAAAGATCCTTTTAGTTCGTTTTCCACTAGATTTTGTTGTCTTTGAAAACGTGTTTTTAGGTTTTAGTCAGTTTTCCACTATATTTTGATATGGGTCAATGTCAACAAAATCTAGTGGAAGGAAGATTAAACGACCGATTTAACAGTCGAGGTATTTTTAATCCTTCTTAAACTATATTTTGTTTAAAAATACCATTATGAAAGTCATT
>NW_013830395.1:0-428 GCF_000517525.1 Limulus polyphemus
GCAGACAGAGATAGAGACGGACAATCGAGTAGGGCGCGTGAGTCGTTCGTTGTGAATTATAGCGTGACTGTGGAAATTAAGTGTATTGCAAAGTTGTATTCAGAAAAAATAAACTCGCTAAAGTTTCTTCGGAAATAATTTTTACGGAAAATTAACTAACGACAGAGACGTCACAAATTAGTGTCAGAGAGTGGGACAAAAAAAGGAGATGGAAACGAGAAGCAGCAAATCAAACTACAGCTTAGCAGATTTGATGGCAGCAATACAAGAACAAGAAAAGAAACAAGAAGTAAGATTACAACAGTGGCAAGAAAACCTGCAACAATGGCAGCTCGAACAGCACAATAAACAAGAGAGATTACAGCAGTTGTTGGAGTAAAAAGAAAATAAACAAGAAGAACGAGAAAAGAAACAAGAATAGAGACTAC
>NW_013830396.1:0-428 GCF_000517525.1 Limulus polyphemus
TCCTGGTAATTTCAAGGGATGTTTTATGGTCTTCGTTGTGTTGTTGTATCTATCCTGGTACTGACTGGAGTTGTGGTAAGTATTTAATGTGTTTTTGTATCCAACTTGGTACTGGCACGGGTGGTTGAAAGTCTTTAATGTATTGTGTATCTAACTTGGTCCTGGCAGGAGCTGTTATAAGTCTCTATTGTTTTGATGTTTCTAGCTTTGAACGGGCAGGGGTTTTTTGTAAGTCTTTAATGTGTTGTTATATCTCACCTGGTACTGGCAGCAGTTGTTGTAAGTATTTAATGTGTTTTTGTATCTAACTTGGTACTGGCACGGGTTGTTGTAAGTCTTTAATGTATTGTGTATCTAACTTGGTACTGGCAGGAGTTGTTATAAGTCGTTATTGTGTTGTTGTTTCTAGCTTTGAACGGAAAGGGGTT
>NW_013830397.1:0-578 GCF_000517525.1 Limulus polyphemus
TTCAACAGTGGGTTATAGAACGATACTAGTTATTGGGTCCTATTTAACCCAGTCTGAATTATGGAAACACATGTTGATTTGTTGTAAAAGGATGAGTTAATTAACACATTGGCTGCTGATTTAAGTCATCAGTAGGTCATAGAACTATACAAGCTATTGGGTCCTATTTAATAAACTCGTACTTAAGGAAACACATGTAGATATGTTGTAAATAGATGAGTTAATTAACACATTGGCTGCAGAATAAAGTCAACAGTGGGTCATTGAAGGATATACGTTATTTTTTCCTATTTAATCCACTCGGACTTAAGGAAACACATGTAGAATTGTTGTAAATAGATGAGTTAATTAAATAATTGGCTGCTGACTTAAGTCATCAGTGGGTCATAGAACTATACTAGCTATTGGGTCCTATTTAATCCACTCTGACTTATAAAACACATGTAGATATTTTGAAAATAAAGGAGTTAATTAACACATTGACTGCAGACTAAAGTCAACAGTGAGTCGTAGAACGATACTAGCAATTGGGTCCTATTTAATCCAGTCGAAATTATGGAAACACATGTAGATATGTT
>NW_013830398.1:0-428 GCF_000517525.1 Limulus polyphemus
GTATATGCATATATAATGTGCTATAACTGAAATGTGACTGTATTTTACAAAATACTGGTCCACTAAAACATAGCTAAGACAAGTCACTTTGTAAAGGCAAGTCTTATATTGTTGGATACAGTAACATGAGTGTACGTGTGCCTCATCATTAAACTTCTGTAACGTTAGTCAGACACTGTTGAAAGGTCAATAAAATTAAAATAATAAATTTCTAGATATGTAAAATGTTATGATATTTAAGCTATTTAGACTAAACATTTTTGTTTTTGTGTTATAATTTGTAGTAATTCTAGTATGAAAAAAGGCTTAATTTATATCTATTTCCTTTTTTGTTATGGTGGTTACGAGATCAGTAGAATCGACCAAACCCATACTAATTTGATGACCAGGAACCCACTTTGAGACTAATAATGGTTGGAGACAGCTTG
>NW_013830399.1:0-427 GCF_000517525.1 Limulus polyphemus
TAATTGATTTTCTAAAAGCAAGTGTTTTGCACCCTGCTTTGGAGACAGTGTCTAGCTTAAGCCCTGTGACAAAGAACTATTGGGCACAATGGGACCAGTTGAAGCTTGAAGATGGTATTCTTCTCCAGAGATGGGAAAGTAACGACCTGGCAAACAATTATACCGAGAAAATTATGGGAAGTTGTGCTGCGTCAATCCCATGAAAGTTTAACAGGAGGGCATCTCAGAGTTAAGAAGATATTGAGTCACCTACGGCAGAGATTTTACTCGATAGATATGAGACAAGATGTGGAAGAATGGTGCAGAAACTGCAATTCATGTTGTGCTAAAAGGGGACCCAAGCATAAGGGACGTGCTTCAATGAAGTTATATCAAGTTGGCGCACCAATGGAAAGAGTAGTCATTGACATTGCTTGTCCTTTGCCTG
>NW_013830400.1:0-427 GCF_000517525.1 Limulus polyphemus
AAAGTACTGAGGACATGGAACAGTGACAGTATAGACATGTTGCAAGTGTTAAAGTACTGAGGACATGGAACAGTTACAGTAGAGGCATGTTGCAAGTGTTAAAGTACTAAGGACATGGAACAGTTACAGTATAGACGTGTTGCAAGTGTTAAAGTACTAAGGACATGGAACAGTTACAGTAGAGATGTGTTGCAAGTGTTGAAGTACTAAAGACATAGAACAGTTATAGTATAGACGTGTTGCAAGTGTTAAAGTACTAAGGACATGGAACAGTTACAGTAGAGACATGTTGCAAGTGTTAAAGTACTAAGGACAAGGAACAGTTACAGTATAGACGTGTTGCAAGTGTTAAAGTACTGAGGACATGGAACAGTTACAATAGAGACGTGTTGCAAGTGTTAAAGTACTGAAGACATGTAAAAGTTAC
>NW_013830401.1:0-425 GCF_000517525.1 Limulus polyphemus
AGAATGTATTTAGTTTCACAGATGTCATAATACTCACCAACAGGTTGTACAGCACATTTATACGGTGTTAGGATGTTTCTAGTTTTAAAGATGTCATAATACTCACCAACTAGTTGTACAGCACATTTATACGGTGTTAGAATGTGTTTAGTTTCACAGATGTCATAATACTCACCAACTAGTTGTACAGCACATTTATACGGTGTTAGAATGTGTTTAGTTTCACAGATGTCATAATACTCACCAACAGGTTGTACAGCACATTTATACGGTGTTAGGATGTTTCTAGTTTTAAAGATGTCATAATACTCACCAACAGGTTGTACAGCACATTTATACGGTGTTAGAATGTGTTTAGTTTCTCAGATATCATAATACTCACCAACTAGTTGTACAGCACATTTATACGGTGTTAGGATGTTTCT
>NW_013830402.1:0-428 GCF_000517525.1 Limulus polyphemus
CATATTCCAAAGACACGTTCACACAGACCACACAAGTTTAGAAGCTACCTCAGCCAATACAAAAATTCACCCAGGTACTACCTGCAAAGAAGGATACAATGAAAACTCTATCCATGCAGACTCAACCACCACTAAACCACTCTTCAACATCGATTGACTTCTTCTAAACGAAGACCGCGAAACCCAGACACGCATCTCCAAGAAAGCCTGGAGAATACAGAGAGAAGAATAGCCTGTCGACAACTTTCGCAGAATCCTTCACTCATCATCCAGACAGTCTCATTCACCCTACGATTACAGGACCGATTCCGCGTTCGACGAAAGCTTCCAGTACCAGTTCCCGTGTTCTCAACATTTTTATTCCTACGTAGAAGGACCAGTCTTCGAAGAAGACTACCAACAGACGTTTCCAACCTTACCATCGCCTT
>NW_013830403.1:0-428 GCF_000517525.1 Limulus polyphemus
GCGCCAGTATTGTTATGTAAAACTGAAATTTCTAGAAACCTCCACACTCCTATAAATATAACCAATGTGACACACTAAAAAAGAGAGTATCTATTATTAGTTCGCTATAGTCAGTGTGATATAAACTTTGGAAACTATAACTGTGATTAATATAATGCTTATCAATGGGAAAACTTCAGATACTTGACCAGGAACTTTTACAAAGCTCGAACATTACAAATCATTTAACTTCAGTGGATTCTCATCGGACATTAGTATTTTTACGAAACATTATATACATTCATCGTGGAAAATTCGACGTGTGTGGCTCATAAATAATGAAGCTTCCCGTTAAGTGAAATATACCTACGTCAACTTGTAATCAACTCGCACATCATGAACCCTCGATAAGATATCGAAAAAATTCCAGATTAAAAGGAAGACTTATA
>NW_013830404.1:0-429 GCF_000517525.1 Limulus polyphemus
GGTTTAACCCCACATCTTTTGAGAGTGATGCACAGTTTACATTGATTGGAATCATCCTAGGACTAGCAATATACAATAATGTCATACTTGATGTGCATTTTCCAATGGTTTTGTACAGAAAACTGCTGGGGAGAAGAGGCTCCTTTCGTGATTTGTACGGCTGGAATCCAGTAAGTTTTACAAACTTTCTGTTATTGACTATGAATTCTAAAACTGAAGTGATTGGCTGTGAATGTAACATTGAGGCTGCAAGATATTTCAATGAAAAAAGAATTATGAAAACCTCCCCAGGTTGGAAATGTTTAAACTTTTTAATTTTGGAATATAATTGTACAGTTGTGTGTTTTAGTAACAACTCTGTAAATTTGAATTTCTTCATTCAGATTGTGTTATTTTTAAAATTTTTAAAAAATTTATGTCAATACAAAG
>NW_013830405.1:0-430 GCF_000517525.1 Limulus polyphemus
TTCTCAAGGGATGATTGGTTCTTAACAAAAATAAAGTTATTCTTTGGAATGGGCAGAAAAATTTTAAAAACAATTGAGAAATAGATTGTTCTGTTTACATACAAAACTCTGTGCAGCTATGAAAAAATTAAAATATGAACTTTTCATCATAAATTATATTAAATATATGTCAGAGAATGACAAAATATGAGTAATAAAATATTTGAGTTAAATTGTTGAAATATGTTTAGAATTAACATATAAAATCGACTTTAAAGTTTGTGTCTGAAAATTTTTTATCAAGTGACAAAAAATGCTAAAACCCTGTCTTCAGACTTCAGGCACAATAATCCTAAACTTTGTACAAGAAAATGTATCATACACACAACACATTTGCATTATTTAGCATTTAGAAACAATAAACGACTTGCATAACGGCATCTGGTTATTT
>NW_013830406.1:0-428 GCF_000517525.1 Limulus polyphemus
GTGTAACTCTAGTTACCGAATGTAACCCCATACTCATCTTTAGCATTATTTGGTACAACTACTCCATAAACGCCTAGGTGTATCTATAGTTACCGTATTTATAACCACCATACTCATCTTTAGCCTTACTTGGTACAACTACTCCATAAATACCTAGGTGTAATTATAGTTACCGAATTTATATCCAACATACTCATCTTTAGCCTAACTTGGTACAACTACTCCATGAACACCTAGGTGTAACTTTAGTTTCTGAATTTATAAACAGCATACTCATCTTTAGCCTAACATGGTACAATTACTCCATGAACACCTAGGTGTAACTCTAGTTTCCGAATGTGTAACCCCCATACTCAACCTTATCGTTATTTGGTACAAAAACTTCACGAACACCTAGGTGTAACTCTAGTTACGGAATTTATGACAAC
>NW_013830407.1:0-442 GCF_000517525.1 Limulus polyphemus
CTTCGCCATAAACAAACAAACAAGCAAATTAATTACCAAAGATCTAACAAGTTTTATCATTTGTTTCTAGAAATTCGTTATGGTGAGGTTTCTAATATATTGACATAGTTCGTATCACATTGAAAGTGTTGTCACTACTACCATTGGAGCAAATGTTAATTAAATGTTTTATTCTTCATGTGCTATTATATAAAGATGAAAAAAAAGTATTAACATTTATTTTCTAAAAAACGTAAATTTATGACAAAATCGTTCCAATATACCAGGGCAAATCTGCTATACGCCATACTAAAATGGCGGCTGAAAATAGCGTAGATTTGTATTGTATAATAAAATTAAATTACTATTTCTAAATTAAATTAAATTTATGCTGTAGCATTGTTGTTGATAAAACAGGAAGAAAAGTGTTTAATGGCCAACTACGCATTAAGGAGCGAGTTTG
>NW_013830408.1:0-623 GCF_000517525.1 Limulus polyphemus
CCAAACTGGGATCCTTGTCTGGCTTAGGGATTGGACAAACTATGGCGTGTTTCCAGGCTGAAGGGAGGGTACCTTCATTCCACACTTTATTGAAAAATTCCAGTAGCTTTACCAAAAAACTGAGCGACAGATTTTTATAGATTTTATAAGGAATTTGATCGTCACCAGGGGCCGAGTTTCTAGTCGTCTTTATTGCTCGGTTAAGTTCACCAGTCGTGAATTGAGCGTTCAACCCATTACTATTGTTTGGCTTCTTTGTAATGGTGGCATAGTGTTCATGTTCAAACAATTTTCTATGCGTTAAAAATTCGGGAGAATGATTATCGGAACTGCTGACGTGGGCAAATTGATCAGATAGCACATTTGCCTTTTCAACATCCGTCAAATATGTTGATCCAAGTGTTTTAAGGGTAGGAATGCAGATATAACCACATTTGCCTTTTCAACATCCGTCAAATATGTTGATCCAAGAGATTTAAGGGTAGGAATACAGATAGAACCCCCACCTTTCATTCGCTTTACGAATTTCCATAGTTTACTTAAATTTGAAGAACGGTTGAAACTAGAGCAGTAATTACGCCAGAAACGTTGTTGGCGTTCTCGAATTGTACGTTGACAAATGG
>NW_013830409.1:0-428 GCF_000517525.1 Limulus polyphemus
TTGATTCTGAATTCTGTGACTTGCCTTATCACACAGCAGTGAGGTGGCTCAGCTGCGGTAAAGTCCTGTTTCGTTTGTATAAGCACCGAAGAGAAATAGATATTTTTCTCACCGAAAAGGATAGAGCTGATCCACTTCTGTCAGATCCTACCTGGCTGTCAAAGTTGTCATTTTTGGTTGACATCGCATCCCACATGAATGAATTGAACTTGAAACTTCAGGGAAAGGATAACCTTATCATCAAAGGATTTCGGAGAAAGCTATCATTTGTTTGAAGCACAACTGGAAGGAGGAAACGTCTCTCATTTTCAGTGTTTCAAAGAGTTTCGCGCTGAAATCGCAGACGATGTCAACTTCGAGTTTCCGAACAAGATTATTAGTGACTTAAATAAGCATTTTTGGAGAGATTTTTAGATCTCGACAGAAGT
>NW_013830410.1:0-428 GCF_000517525.1 Limulus polyphemus
TTAGTTGTTCTTCTCAAAAGGTGAAAGAAAGACACCAATCAGAAGAACTTCAAGCCTGCAATAAGAAGCGTCATTTAGAGGTGCCTACAGTGGCGCCAACCCCCAAACTCTGGGACCAAATAGCAGTTTTTGTTGGACATATCTATTCAGGCCAGATTAACACATATAATAAGCCATAAAATATCGTCTCCAGCTGAATTGGGGGTCCACGAGAGGTCAGCCTTATTTTCCCCTCCTCAAGCGCCTCCATTGGTTCAGTGGTAAGTCTCCAGACTTATAACGCTAAAAATTGAGTTTTGATACCCACGTAGGCACAGCATAGTAAACCCATTGTGTTGCTTCGTGCTTCCCAAGACTTTTGGGGGATGACGATTAGCATAAAAGTAGAACCTATATACTTTTGTTGCTCCTTTACAGGATGTGGCCTG
>NW_013830411.1:0-427 GCF_000517525.1 Limulus polyphemus
GGATATAAATTCAATAACTATAGTTACAGCTAGGTGTTAGTGGAGTTGTTGTACCAAATAACGCTAAAGATAAGTATGGTGGTTACAAATTCAGTAACTAGAGTTACACCTAGTTGTTCGTGGAGTAGTTGTACCAAGTAAGGCTAAAGATGAGTATGGTGGTTATAAATTCTGTAACTAGAGTTACACCTAAGTGTTCATGGAGTAGTTGTACCAAGAAAGGCTAAAGATGAAGGTGGTGGTTATAAATTCGGTAATTAGAGTGACACCTAAGTGTTCATAGAGTAGTTGTATCAAGTAAGGCTAATGAGGAGTATGGTGGTTATAAATTCTTTAACTAGAGATACTCCTAGGTGTTCATGGAGTAGTTGTACCAAATAAGACTAAAGATGAGTATATTGGTTATAAATTCAATAACTCGATTTAC
>NW_013830412.1:0-428 GCF_000517525.1 Limulus polyphemus
TATCGAAACCCGATTTTTAGCGTCGTAAGTGTGTAACGCTGAGTCACTGGGGGAGCTAATTCTTGTGAATTTACCATATACATGTTTGTAAATATTATGATTCCTACAAAGGTTCCAATGAAAGCTATTTATATTCAGAAGGTATATTTTTGTATGTAATTATTCACCTATTAAAAGAAATGACAACTTGAAACCGGAGTATTTTCTGACAGATGTTACAATTAGTTATAATATACATGGTATATATATATATAATTGTGAAACTAATTATGTGTTTAACATGATATATATATATAATTGTGAACCTAATTATGTGTTTAACATGATATATATGTATATATACATAACTGTGAAGCTAATTATATATTCAACATGATATATATATATAATTGTGAACCTAATTATGTGTTTAACATGATATATATATA
>NW_013830413.1:0-1305 GCF_000517525.1 Limulus polyphemus
TATGTACAACAAAAACTGCTATTTGGTCCCAGAGTTTGTGGGTAGGCGCCCCTATTGGCACCTTTAAATGACGCCCCTTGTTCCAGGCTCGAAGTTCTTTTCTTTTCTTTCTTTCACCTTTTGAGAAGCACAAATAAGCAACTAAAACTAGGCGCACACAGTCTGCCACCAAACATGTTAGCTAGAGGGCGTATGAGGTTAAGATCCAGGAAATTATACTTAAATCTAAATAGGTACATTAATATAGATACGATTAAGCAATCAATTCATTGATTTACAGTGAAGCATTCATTTGAGTAGAAGTGAATGAGAATACAGAAATCGGCTAATTTGTCATAAGAAAGTATTGACCCAGCCATGTGGTAGTGAAAGAAGGTTTGTCGGACAAATTCTTCTAAACATCTAAAAGGAACAGTCTTGGAAACTGAAGTCCATGTGAAATAATAATTGGGAGGGAAGATTGTGAAAAGTTTGTCAACATATGCAGTCTATAATTAATTTCGTCAAAAGTTAGCTACAATGGTATTTATGGTGTGCAGCAATAATTTGTAATTACAACCTTCAGACCAAGCACACGATGAACAATAGAGGTAATATTTCTAGTACAAAGACCAGGGAATATTGTTCTTTTAAAGAGTGTTTAATTTTTGTATTTACTCGCTAGCGAAGAAACTATAGTTGCTACAAAATAAATTCCACTTTGTTTTCTTGCAAATAGTGTATCTATGCAACAGGACAAAAATTAACAATTAACAACTCAATCGTACTCACAATGAATAATATTTCAGTATGATTGATTTATAAGTAAAATGTTTAAAGAGAAACCCAGCAACTTCCCAATCATTCGACAGGGCCGTACTGTCACTGTTGAATTTGTGTCAGAAAAACCGTGTCACCGGATATCCATATAGTGCCAATGTTAAACGATGTAGCTAAAGAATACAACGGTTCAAAAATAGAGCATTTTAATAATAACCAAGAGAGGCCTTAAGAGCGCAGCAGTCTCTAAAACCACATCTCAAATTCCGTAACAACGCTTCATCTATAAATTAAAGAATGTGATAAGAAAGAGGGTCCTCACACACAAGTAAACCAGTAAGATAAAGCTGTACATATATCCTGATACACCTCGAAATCAGCGACTATTTGTTTGTTTTTATGATAAAAATGGCTGAAGAAACTGGAAACACAGCTATCACTTCTCCCTTTGCAACTCCAACAGACTTCTGTTTCTTTGGTCTTCCTAAATTCTAACCAATTAAATGCCCCTCTGTGGCAGGTCTGTAGGCTTACAACACTAGATTT
>NW_013830414.1:0-428 GCF_000517525.1 Limulus polyphemus
CTTTCTGTTAGTTCTCGTGCTGTGTGTGTTTAGTATTACATTATTTTAAAATTAAGCTTTCTGTTTATTCTCGTTCTATGTGTGTAGTTGTACATAGTTTTGAAAACTAAGCTTTGTGTTTCTTCTAGTGCTGTGTATGTGTAGTTTTAAATAGTTTTTAAAACTAAGCTTTGTGTTTGTTCTCGTACTGTCTATGTAGTTTTACGTAGTTTTTAAAATCTGAGCTTTTTTGTTCTCGTGCTGTGTGTTTGTAGTTTAAACAGTTTTTAGAAACCAAGGTTCGTGTTTGTTCTCGTGCTGTGTGTGTAGTTTTACATAGATTTAAAACTATGCTTTGTATCTCTTCTCGTTCTCTGTGTATGTGGTTTTACATAGTTTTGAAACTAAGGTTTGTGTTTATAATCGTGCTATGTGTGTAGTTTTAAATA
>NW_013830415.1:0-428 GCF_000517525.1 Limulus polyphemus
CCAGGGATAGGGTACAGTTTGTAGAGTATTTCCTGCACCAGGGATAGGGTACAGTATGTAGAGTATTTACTGCACCAGGGATAGGATACAGTATGTAGAGTATTTACTGCACCAGGGATAGGGTACAGTATGTAGAGTATTTACAACACCAGGGATAAGGTACACTATGTAGAGTATTTACTGCACCAGGGTAGGGTACAGTATGTAGAGTATTTACTGCACCAGGGATAGGGTACAGTATGTAGAGTATTTACTACAACAGAGATAAGGTACAGTATGTGGAGTATTTATTCTACACCAGGGATTGGGAACAGTATTTAGAGAATTTACTACACTAGGCATAGGGTACAGTATGTGGAGTATTTACTGCACCAGAGATAAGGTACAGTATGTAGATAATTTATTACACCAGGTTAGGGTACAGTATG
>NW_013830416.1:0-428 GCF_000517525.1 Limulus polyphemus
TTGAACAGTTTCCAAAAATCTTTCTCCCTCATGATTTGATTCTAGAATTTTCCAATTTATATGCCTGAAATTAAAATCACCCATAATTATGACTTCATTAACAGCTGAATCACGTTGGTCTGAATCACGTATTTGTAGGCATGCATGTACAAATGCATATAAATTAGTCTTTGTTCCTGGTTCAGTGGCATCAATCCAAGTTGTCCCAGGAGAAATACTCATCACTGCAGACTTAAGTACCATATAAATTAGTCTTTGTTCCTAGTTCAGTGGCATCAATCCAAGTTGTCCCAGGAGAAATACTCATCACTGCAGACTTAAGTACTATATAAATTAGTCTTTGTTCCTAGTTCAGTGGCATCAATCCAAGTTGTCCCAGGAGAAATACTCATCACTGCAGACTTAAGTACTATATAAATTAGTCTTTG
>NW_013830417.1:0-931 GCF_000517525.1 Limulus polyphemus
ATTTATCAATCCCCATCTAATCAGTGTGTTCGTATATGTGGTGTTTCTATAGTCCTTACTTTAACACATCCCTATCTGATCAGATTATTCGCATAATTGGTGTTTATATAGTCCTTACTTTAACACACCATATCTGACCAGATTCTTCGTATCTATGGTGTTTATATAGTCCTTACTTTAACACATTTCTATCTGATCAGATTCTTCGTATATTTGGTGTTTATATAGTCCTTACTTAAAACACCATATCTGATCAGATTCTTCGTATCTATGGTGTTTATATAGTCCTTACTTCAACACATTTCTATTTGTTCAGCTTGTTCGTATGTATGGTGTTTATATAGTCCTTACTTTAACACACCATATCTGACCAGATTCTTCTTATCTATGGTGTTTTTATAGTCCTTACTTTAACACATCCCTATCTGATCAGATTATTCGTATATTTGGTATTTATATAGTCCTTACTTTAACACACCATATCTGATCAGATTCTTCGTATCAATGGTGTTTATATAGTCCTTACTTTAACACATCCCTATCTGACCAGATTTTTCGTATCAATGGTGTTTATATAGTCCTTACTTTAACACACCATATCTGACCAGATTCTTCGTATCTATGGTGTTTATATAGTCCTTACTTTAACACACCATATCTGACCAGATTCTTCGTATATTTGGTGTTTATATAGTCCTTACTTTAACACACCATATCTGATCAGATTCTTCGTATCTATGGTGTTTATATAGTCCTTACTTTAACACACCATATCTGTTTCCGCTTGTTCGTATGTATGGTTTTTCTTTTGTCCTTACTTTAACACATCCCTATCTGATCAGATTATTCGTATATTTGGTGTTCATATAGTCCTTACTTCAACACATTTCTATCTGTTCAGCTTGTTCGTATATGTGGTGTTTCTATAGTC
>NW_013830418.1:0-428 GCF_000517525.1 Limulus polyphemus
GTCACCTTTGGTGGCATCCTGCTTCTGGTCAGCCACCTCTAGTTTTGACTTTGACTGGTTATTCTTGGACTTGCCAGTTATACTCCCTCAATGGGCTTCTTGATACTGTTTTGCCAGTTTGATCATCTTGTCCACGTCTTATAGGAATGGTGACATGTCAGTGGAGCATGTGATCATGAATTGTTCACGTATTAGTAGATCTGCCAGCCCTTCAAACTATCTTCACACTTGGCCATGTCAGTCCACCTTGTGAAGTATTGCTGTAGACGTGCCCCAAATTGAAATACAGTTTCTATAGTGTCAGATTTGAATTCTCTAAAGTTCCAGTGAAAACCTTCCTTGGTAAGTTCATAACATTTCAGCAAGGCCACTTCTAACTTGTCATAGTCCATGACATTTTCTGACATTATCCCTGCATACACCTGTAG
>NW_013830419.1:0-428 GCF_000517525.1 Limulus polyphemus
CCACTGTTGCAGGTTTTCTTGCAACTGCTGTTGTCTCTCTTCTTGTTTATTTTCTCGTTCTTCTTGTTTCTTTTCTTTTCCTCCAACAACTGCTGTAATCTCTCTTGTTTATTTTGTTGTCCAAGCTGCCACTGTTGCAGGTTTTCTTGCAACTGCAGTTGTCTCTCTTCTTGTTTATTTTCTCGTTCTTCTTGTTTCTTTTGCTGTTCTTGTATTGCTGCCATAAAATATGCTAAGCTGTAGTTTGATTTGCCACTTCTCGTTTCCATTTTTTTTTCTTTTTCCATCCCACTTCTGACACCAATTTGTTACGTCTCTGGTCGTTAGTTAATTTTCCGTAAAAATTCTTTCCGAAGAAACTTTACCGATACAAGTCCTTTCTTAAATAAAACTGGTCTATTCTTTCTGAATATAACTTTGCAATACAC
>NW_013830420.1:0-668 GCF_000517525.1 Limulus polyphemus
GCTGGAGCTATTCTCCTTGAAGGGACCTTTATTGGACGATGATTGCCTGTGTTTATTCTGTGCTCTACCAGGTTTGCACAGCCGAGGTCATGATCTCCTTTCAAAAAGTCGTCAGCATAATTTGCCAAAAGTTCTTTTACCTGAAGAGCCTGTGATGATGACAAATGGACTATGCTCTTTTATAAAGGTCAGTCAAATATTCTGGAAGTGTATGTCCTTTCTTCACAGTTGTATTCCTTGCTTTAACATTGACTGGCTCTACCTTCTGGCACACACCCAACAACGCCCCTTCCTTAAGTGTCTGCTCACATTTAGAGAAATTGGCCACTGTTATAGGTACTACTTGATGACGTGCTACAAGTGACCTTCCAATCTTCAAATCCGCTGGCCTGGATGGGTCTTCCACTGCTTCTACAAGCATTGGGCTTTAGGATAAAAGAACATCCCCATGGTTGAAGACCAATGCATATTAGGATTGGACTATCTACTACCGAGGAAGTGTGTAGTTAACTTCGATAAAATGACGATTGGAAACAACAGAGGCCAGACTCCATAAGTGTTGCTACATCCGTTGATCTGCATGTCACAGCACTTAAATCAACTACAATACCCCCTATGTCAGAGAAGATAATTTGGGGTGTCAGCCAAGTATACTTTCTGTCTGTTTT
>NW_013830421.1:0-428 GCF_000517525.1 Limulus polyphemus
TCCAATAACACTTTCACGAATTCTGACACATTTTCAGGCAACTCTTCATAGGGTGGGCGTCCTGTTAACAGATCCACTGGCAACTGAAGTTCCCAAACAAAACATTAACTTCGCTGGAGTGCATCCAGTGGTTTCATGCTCTGCTGTCCTATAGGCCATCAACAGTGGAGGAAGTAAAACATCCCAGTCATCTCGGCGACTATTACAAAACTTTGCCAATTCCTGTCCCAGTGTCCAATTGTACTTTTCTACCATCCCATCGGACTGTGGGTGAAGTGGCGTTGTCCTGGTCTTTCGGATGCCAAACAACTTGCAGCATTCATGGAACACAGCTGATTTGAAGTTACGGCCTTGATCTGAATGCAGTCCATATGGCATACCAAATCTGAAGAAGAAATCACTAATAGCTGAAGCTACAGTTGTAGCTT
>NW_013830422.1:0-426 GCF_000517525.1 Limulus polyphemus
CTTAGAAGTTCACTTATCTCTCAACAGATTGAGAAACATAATAATAAGGAAAAATACTTGGAAATTTAGTTATGTCTCAATATATGGAGAAAAAATTAGAAAAATCCTTGGAAGTTCAGTTATCTCTCAATAGATGGAGAAAAATTTAGAAAAATACTTGGAAGTTTAGTTATCTCTCAATAGATGGAGAAAAATACTTGGAAGTTCAGTTATCTCTCAATAGATGGAGAAAAAATTAAGAAAAAATACTTGGAAGTTCAATGATCTCTCAATACAGTGGTCACCAAACTTTTTTCACAGCGGGCCAGATAACTGAGAGAATGACGAGCACGGCCGCATAACCATTTTGTTCAATACAATACAGTGAATACACAAAAAATAAATACAACAAACATGTTTATTTTCCAAAAAAGTTATGAAAGAAGA
>NW_013830423.1:0-425 GCF_000517525.1 Limulus polyphemus
AACAGTATTGTTAAATCTTGTATTTTTATTGACAGTACACAGTATTGTTAAATATTGTTTCTTCTTATTGACAGTGCACAGTATTGTTAAATCTTGTGTCTTCTTATTGACAGTACACAGTATTATTAAATCTTGTGTCTTCTTATTGACAGTACACAGTATCGATAAATTTTGTGTCTTCTTATTAACAGTACACAGTATCGTTAAATATTGTGTCTTCTTATTGAAAGTCACAGTATCGTTAAATCTTGTGTCTTCTTATTGACTAGTACACAGTATCGTTAAATCTTGTATCTTCTTATTGACAGTACACAGTATCGTTAAATCTTATGTCTTCTTATTGACAGTACACAGTATTGTTAAATCTTGTGTCTTCTTATTGACAGTACACAGTATCATTAAATCTTGTGTCTTCTTATTAACAG
>NW_013830424.1:0-430 GCF_000517525.1 Limulus polyphemus
AAGTTAAATCTATTAATCTGTTTTTATTTGAGAATTGTTTGCCATCAGTTAAATCTATTAATCTGTTTTTATTTGGGAAGGGTTTGCCATAAGTTAAATCTATTAATCTGTTTTTATTTGGGAAGGGTTTGCCATCAGTTAAATCTATTAATCTGTTTTTATTGCCCCCCCCCCCAGTGGCACAGCGGTATGTCTGCGGACTTACAACGCTAGAAACCGGGTTTTGATACCCGTGGTGGGCAGAGCACAGATAGCCCATTGTGTAGCTTTGTACTTAATTTCAAGCAACAACAACTGTTTTTATTTGGGAATTGTTTGTCATCATTTGAATATATTAATCTGTTTTTATTTGAGAATTGTTTGCCATCAGCTGAATCTATTAATCTGTTTTTATTTGGGAAGTGTTTGCCATCAGTTAAATTTATTAATC
>NW_013830425.1:0-443 GCF_000517525.1 Limulus polyphemus
TACTGTGTACTGTCAATAAGTAGACACACGATTTAACAATACTGTGTACTATCAATAAGAAGACACAATATTCAACGATAATGTGTACTGTCAGTAAAAAAAACACAAGATTTAACAATAATGTGTCCTGTCAATAAGAAGACACAAGATTTAACGATACTTTGTTCTGTCAATAAGAAGACACAAGATTTAACGATACTGTATACTGTCAATAAGATTACACAAGATTTAACGATACTGTGTACTGTCAATAAGAAGACACAATATTCAACGATAATGTGTACTGTCAGTAAAAAAACACGAGATTTAACAATAATGTGTCCTGTCAATAAGAAGACACAAGATTTTACGATACTGTGTACTGTCAATAAGAAGACACAAGATTTAACGATACTGTGTACTGTCAATAAGAAGATACAAGATTTAACTATACTGTGTACTGT
>NW_013830426.1:0-682 GCF_000517525.1 Limulus polyphemus
AACACAGTTTAAACTGCCTGGCGAATGACTTCTGCCCCAAACGTTACAAATAATAATTAAGTTTTGTTATAGACGTGTGTTTTACCTACTTTTAACACTTTTTTCAAAAACGGTAATTAAGACTGATTCCAACAATAGTAGATTTCTTTTTTTTAAAGTTGTGTTTGTTTGTTTGTTTGGAATCAAGCACAAAGCTACACAATGGGTTATCTGTGCTCTTCTCACCACAGGTATCGAGACCTGATCTCTAACGTTGCAAGTCCGCAGACATACCGCTGTGCCACTGTGGGTTTTTTTTAAAGTTAAGCACAAAGCTACACAATGGGCTACCTGTGCTTTGCCCGGTATATTTCATAATATTAACGTTTCGGTACTTCAGTGTGTCCATCGCAAAGTTCAACTTATTTGGGAAAAAATAATATATTTAGAAATATACAAGCCCGTATCGTCATGTATTAAAATTGACTTTTCTTTTTCGTTTTGGTGATATTGTTAGCAGTATTATTAGCCGAGAAATATATATTGTTGCATGTTCAAATCAATATTATCATTATTGTTATTTCGTTCCAATTTATAAGTATTAGCCGAGAAATATATATTGTTGCATCTTTTTCGTTTTGGTGATATTGTCAGAAGTATTTTTTTTTTTTAAACTTGTAAACGAAAGCTTTTTTTCCACATT
>NW_013830427.1:0-426 GCF_000517525.1 Limulus polyphemus
GTATATTGGCAGTATAGGCATATTTACCAACAGCATATAATTACTTTAATAGGTCATAAATTATTAATGTGACAAATCTAATTCTCTGTCTCTAACATCTACATGTATGAATAGCTACAGATTGATACAGTTATGATTTTTCCCTTCTTGCACACTACAATAGTGAGCCTTATTTTGTCATACTCATTGCTTCTGCCCCCCAGTGGCACAACGGTATGTCTGCGGACTTATAACCCTAGATATTAAGATTATAAATATACGTTATACATAAAATACACATTTTCAACATTCATATAATTTTTCACAAGTTATTTTATCAAAATACATTAAATTACGAATTCATATGGTAAGGAAATATGAAACAAAAGTAATAATGATAAAATACTGGTATTTTGCATTTCCGACAAAGCTACTAAGGCTATCTGC
>NW_013830428.1:0-428 GCF_000517525.1 Limulus polyphemus
TTTGGGAATAACAAAGGCCAAGTTCCGGTAACCGTTAAGAGAGAGGTTGAACTAATTAGGTGTAATCAAGCTGAAGTCAAGCCGACTGAAAGAGCTGATGATGGTGAAGTAGAACCAAATATAGATATCAAGGCAGAACAGGAGAAAGACCAAGATTTGAAGTCAATGATTGATTTTCTAAAAGCGAGTGTTGTGCGCCCTGCTTGGGAGAAGGTGTCCAGTCTAAGCCCTGTGACAAAGCACTATTGGGCACAATGGGACCAGTTGAAACTTGAAGATGGTATTCTTCTCCGGAGATGGGAAACTGCAGATGGGAAAGTGACGACTTGGCAAACGGTTATACCAAGGAAGTTACGGGGAGTTGTGTTGCGTCAATCCCATGATACTGTAACAGGAGAACATCTCGGAATTAAGAAGACATTAAGTCA
>NW_013830429.1:0-425 GCF_000517525.1 Limulus polyphemus
GCTATTCTCCTTGGAGGGATCTTTATTGGACGGTGATTGCCTGTGTTTATTCCGTGCTCTACAAGGTTTGTGCAGCCAAGGTCATGATCTCCTTTCGAAAAGACGTCTGCATAATTTGCCAAAAGTTCTTTTACCTGAAGAGCCTGTGATGCTGCCAAATGGACTATGCTCTTCTTATAGAGGTCAGTCAAATATTCTGGAAGTGTGTGTCCTTTCATTACAGTTGTATTCCTTGCTTTAACATTGACTTGCTCTACTTCCTGGCACACGCCCAACAATGCCGCTTCCTTAAGTGTCTGCTCACATTTAGAGAAATTGGCCACTGTTATAGGTACTACTTGATAACCTGCCACAAGTGACCTTCCAATCTTCAAATCCGCTGGTCTGGATGGGTCTTCCACTGCTTCTACAAACATTGGGCTCCC
>NW_013830430.1:0-589 GCF_000517525.1 Limulus polyphemus
GTAGCTTTGTGCTTAATTACAAACAAACAAACAAATCGCTAGCTCTGCTGAATCGCAAGTACAGTTAATTCAAGTAGAATAAATAAATAATAGCACTGATAAAAAAGTTGGTATTAAAACAAGTAAACACATAATTTGATGTTAATAAATCACAAACTGTGATTATAATAACTTAGATAAAATATATCAAACTTTACTAACGTAATCTTGTTCACACCGAATCTGTTATTATTCAGACACTACCACTATGTGTTCCAGCCGGCCTGATGAGCCCTGGTGTTGGACTAAATGCTTCGTCCGCACTGAACATAGCAGATATAGAATGGTTGGCATATTGTCACGTTCTTCTTAACATTCATTAATACGTTTTTATGATATTACCTTTACTGTCACGCATATCTCACGATCTGTCTCACGATATCTCCTCCTTCAGGTGTTGAGACCCTATTTCTCATCCTTTGTCGGGTGTTGATACCCTATTTCTAATCCTTTATCAGGTGTTGATACCCTATTTCTAATCCTTTATCAGGTGTTGAGACCATATTTCTCATCCTTTGTCAGGTGTTGATACCCTATTTCTAATCCTTTA
>NW_013830431.1:0-427 GCF_000517525.1 Limulus polyphemus
AAATTAGGTGTCTATTGATTTGTGACTAATCAGTGTATATTGTTACGTCTCTGTGTTCGTTTGTTAATTTTCCGTAAAAATTCTTTCCGAAGAAACTTTGGCGATACAAGTCCTTTCTTAAATAAAACTAGTTTATTCTTTCTCAATACAACTTTGCAATACATTTAATTTTTACAGTTACTTTAACTTAAACACACGCTATAATTCACAACGATTCATGCACTTTACTTACGGCTTGACTCGATTATCTGTATATATCTTCGATCCCTCTGTCTGCTATTCCGGTTCCTATTAATTGTTTCGCTTTTTCTGGCGCGCTTATATATAGAAATAGAGGGCGTCCAGCAAATACTGGATTATTTGTGATGTTCCCAGATCCTTCTAGAAGCTCATCACGTGTTACCAGAGTCACGTGGTATCCGCTGTC
>NW_013830432.1:0-429 GCF_000517525.1 Limulus polyphemus
TTTATTAAATGAAATAGTCTCCATTCTTATCGATGATGCTTTTCCATCTTACAATCTAGTTGTTAATGCCCTCATTAAAGAAATCGCTTGGCTTTCAAACAAAAAACATGTCGATGTCCTCTTTAACACCTTCCACATTTGAATACGTTTTCCCATTAAGATGGTGTTGCAGCGAATAAAAAGATGGTGATCTGATGGTGCCATATCTGGAGAATATGGTGGGTAGGGGAGAACTTCCTAACCCAATCCTATAATCTTGTGTTGCGTCAAACGTGCCACATATGGACGTGCATTATCGTGCAGAAGAAGAACACCTTTCCGATTGACGAGGTGCCCGGCATGGCCAGGTGATTAGGGCGATCGACTCGCAATTTGCAGGTCATGGGTTCGAATCCCCGTCCCACCAAGCATGCTCACCCTTTCAGCCGT
>NW_013830433.1:0-429 GCF_000517525.1 Limulus polyphemus
ACACAGTATCGTTAAATCTTGTGTCTTCTTATTGACAGTAGACAGTATCGTTAAATCTTGTGTCTTCTTATTGACAGTACACAGTATCGTTAAATCTTCTGTTTTCTTACTGACAGTACACATTATCGTTAAATCTTGTGTCTTCTTATTGACAGTACACATTATTGTTAAATCTTCTAATTTCTTACTGACAGTACACATTATCGTTAAATCTTGTGTGTTCTTATTGACAGTACACAGTATCGTTAAATCTTGTGTCTTTTTATTAATAGTACACAGTATTGCTAAATCGTGTGTTTTCTTATTGAAAGTACACAGTATCGTTAAATAGTGTGTCTTTTTATTGATAGTACACAGTATTGCTAAATCGTGTGTCTTCTTATTGACAGTACACAGTTTTGTTAAATCTTGTGTCTTCTTATTGACAGT
>NW_013830434.1:0-428 GCF_000517525.1 Limulus polyphemus
AAAAAAACTTTAATATAAGTTGAACATAACAGCAAATGTACAACGTTTTGACAAGGTTTTGTCATCATCAAAACGTTGTACATTTGCTGTAATGTCAAACTTATATTATATCATTACCCATTCAAGCAGTCTCCAGCCATTATTAGTCTCAAAGTGGGTTCCTCGTCATCGAATTCCAAGTATTTCTTCTCCATCTATTGAGAGATAACCGAACTTCCAAGAATTTTCTTTATTATCTTTTTCTCCATTTATTGCGATAACTGAATTTCCAGGTATTTTTTCTTAATTTTTTCTCCATCTATTGAGAGATAACTGAACTTCCAAGTATTTTTCCTTATTATTCGTTTCTCCATCTATTGAGAGATAACTGAACTTCCAAGTATTTTTCTCCATCTATTGAGAGATAACTGAACTTCCAAGTATTTTTT
>NW_013830435.1:0-428 GCF_000517525.1 Limulus polyphemus
CCAACTCTTCGTTGGTAAAATAGTAGCCCAAGAGTTGGCGGTGGGTGGTGATCACTAGCCGTCTTCTCTCTAGTCTTTCACTGCTAAATTACGGACGGCTAACGCAGATGTTTGGTGGGACGGGGATTCGAATTCGCGACCCTCAGATTACGAATCGAGTGCCCTAACCACCTGGCCATGACGGGCCGTACCGCAACGAATAAACTTGTGGGTGGAGAGTATAAAAAAGCTCTTCTGGATAGAAAAATCCATTCAGCGAGAGAGTTAAACGATGTATATCGAAGAAACGGAGCCTTTACTGTTCTTCATGAAAGTAGCAAACCTCGCGCTGCAGTGTATAGGGCAGAAACCGTCTTCAAAATTACACTCAGTTCTCATTCGCAAAGCGAATGCCAAATACGAAATGGAACCTTTTGACCCATAAAACC
>NW_013830436.1:0-428 GCF_000517525.1 Limulus polyphemus
CTGACCATGGACTTAATCAGCCCCAGACAATGGCTAGTCCCTTACAGAGCCTGCAGCTAAACCCTAAACATATTCAGTCCCGTTAGAGGTGACATCCCAGATAGGAATGTCAGTAATAGGAGTGATCCAGTGCGAAGGAAGCCACAGGAATTAGATGGGAAAGCACCATGGGAAGCATATAGAGCACAGTTTGAGTTACTGGCAGAGATGAACGGATGAACAGAGGAGCAGAAAGCAGTATATCTGGCAACGAGATTGAAGGGACAACCACTGGAAATACTTAGACAGTTGACAGCAGCCGACAGACACAACTATAGAACACTGGTGTCGGCTCTAGAACTCAGGTTCAAAACCCAAAACCAGTCAGAAGTCTACAGGGCCAGGTTCAGGACGAGAATCCGTGCTAAAGGGGAGAGCCTGCAAGAGCT
>NW_013830437.1:0-354 GCF_000517525.1 Limulus polyphemus
TCTATATAAATATAATAGTACTGTCTGTTGTATGTTATCTATAGAAATATAATAGTACTGTCTGTTGTATGTATCTATATAAATATAATAGTACTGTCTGTTGTATGTTATCTATATAAATATAATTAGTACTGTCTGTTGTATATATCTATATAAATATAATGGTACTGTCTGTTGTATGTTATCTATATAAATATAATAGTACTATCTGTTGTATGTATCTATATAAATATAATAGTACTGTCTGTTGTATGTTATTTATATAAATATAATGGTACTGTCTGTTGTATGTATCTATATAAATATAATAGTACTGTCTGTTGTATGTTATCTATATAAATATAATAGTACTAT
>NW_013830438.1:0-428 GCF_000517525.1 Limulus polyphemus
TTTTTGCTCCCCAGTGGCACAGCGGTATATCTGCGGACTTACAACGCTAGAATCCGGGTTTCGATACCCGTGGTGGGCAGAACTCAGATAGCCCATTGTGTAGCTTTGTGCTTAATTACAAACAAACAAATTGTACTTTTTTTGCCTGAATGTATGGGAGACATTTATCATTGTATTTTTTTTTTTAATATTATGTAAAGAGAGTAAAATATCCTCAACACGTGGAGGAAATCGTTTCTTTTGGAATAGGAAAACGATAAACATGCCTGTAAAATAAACTAAAACCTTCAGAAATTCAAAGAAAGTCTTTCAGTTAAAGCCTTGAGTTACACCAACATGAATGGACCCTTGCCAAACCTTCGATTTCTTAAAACTATCATTGTACACGACAACTCTTTTGATAAGCAATTATTCTCCTTTAATTAAAC
>NW_013830439.1:0-430 GCF_000517525.1 Limulus polyphemus
GACACAAGATTTAACAATACTGTGTACTATCAAAAAGAAGACACAAGATTTAACAATACTGTTTCCTGTCAATAAGAAGATACAGGATTTATCAATACTGTGTCCTGTCAATAAGAAGATACAGGATTTATCAATACTCTGTACTGTCAATAAGAAGACACAAGATATAACGATACTGTGTACTGTCAATAAGAAGACAAAAAATTTAAAAATACCGTATCCTGTCAATAAGAAGAAAAAAAATTTAAAAATACCGTATCCTGTCAATAAGAAGATACAGGATTTATCAACACTGTGTACTGTCAATTAGAATGCACAATATTTAACAGTACTGTGTCCTGTCAATAAGAATATACAAAATTTATCAATATTGTGTACTGTCAATAAGAAGACACAAGATTTAACAATACTGTGTGGTGTCAATAAGATG
>NW_013830440.1:0-428 GCF_000517525.1 Limulus polyphemus
ATCAATAAAGCACTAAATTGTACATATACAATGGAATGCACTGCAAATTCTGTAAAAAGTTCATAGTTCTATAATAATAAAACATAACAGTCTGCTTAGGAAAAAGAAAACCAGCTGTCTTTACATGAATTAGACTTGGGACTTTGAACTGAAAGAGTCTGTGATTTTTTATATTCTTTTGAATTTAAATTTGTAGTTTTAATCTCAATAATTTAGCATAATTTTATATTTAGTTCATAATAATAATATGATTCAGTATTTAGAATGAAAAACTTGTGATTTGTAGGTAATACTATTAGTACCACAAAATAATTTTATATTTTTCCTTCTTACAATCTTTGCTTTGTAGTAAGACCCACACTTCTGTTGTTATTGCGTTAGAATTAAAACAGTGTAACTGATATATATATATATATAATAATACAGGT
>NW_013830441.1:0-428 GCF_000517525.1 Limulus polyphemus
TAAGAAAGATTACAGCAGTGGCAACTGGACCAAGAAAGGAAACAGGAAGAAAGTCTCCAACAGTTGCAGGAAAGTCAGCAGCAACTACAAGAAAGTCAGCAGCAACTAGAGGAAAATCAACAACAATGGCAAGAGGTACAAATGGAAAATATCAGTAAATTTAAAAGAACGATTTGTTGTGTGTTACACAAGGAGGATACATTGACCATCGACTTAATCAGCCCCAGACAATGACAAGCCCCTTACAGAGCCCGCAGCTAAACCCTAATGCAGACATATTCAGTCCCGCTAGAAGTCACATCCCAGATATGAATGTCAGTAATAGGAGTGATCCAGTGCGAAGGAAGCCACAGGAATTCGATGGGAAGGCACCGTGGGAAGCATATAGAGCACACTTTGAGCTACTGGCAGAGATGAATGGATGGACA
>NW_013830442.1:0-800 GCF_000517525.1 Limulus polyphemus
GTATGGTGGTTATAAATTCTGTAACTAGAGTTACACCTAGGTGTTCATGGAGTAGTTGTACCAAGTAAGGCTAAAGATGAGTATGGTGGTTATAAATTCGGAAACTAGAGTTACACCTAAGTGTTCATGGAGTAGTTGTACCAAGTAAGGCTAAAGATGAGTATGGTGGTTATAAATTCGTAACTAGAGTTACACCTAAGGTGTTCATGGAGTAGTTGTACCAAGTAAGGCTAAAGATGAATATGGTGGTTATAAATTCGGTAACTTCGGTAACTAGAGTTACACCTAAGTGTTCATGGAGTAGTTTTACTAAGTAAGGCTAAAGATGAGGGTGTTTATAAATTCGGTAACTAGAGTTACACCTAGGTATTCGTGGAGTAGTTGTGCCAAATAACGCTAAAGATGAGTATGGTGGTTATAAATTTGGTAAATAGAGTTACACTTAGGTATTCATGGAGTTGTTGTACCAAATAACGCTAACGATGTATATGGTGGTTATAAATTCGGTAACTATAGTTACACCTAGGTGTTCATGAAGTAGTTTTGCCAAATAAAGCTAAAGATGAGTATGGTGGTTATAGATTCGGTAAATAGAATTACACCTAGGTATTCGTGGAGTTGTTGTACCAAATAACGCTAAAGATGTGTATGAAGGTTACAAATTCGGTAACTAGAGTTACATCTAGGTGTTCGCGGAGTTGCTGTACCAAATAACGCTAAAGATGAGTATGGTGGTTATAAATTCGGTAACTAGAGTCACACTTAGGTATTCGTGGAGTTGTTGTACCAAATAACGCTAC
>NW_013830443.1:0-419 GCF_000517525.1 Limulus polyphemus
GTATCTACGAAACATACAAAAAATAGTGCGATGAAAATGTTTGCCACATCTTTTCTCATAAGATAAAACCAAAACCGACCAAACACATAAAATCTAAATTAATTTCTAGTATCTAATTGTCTTCAGTGTACAGATAAATCTGATTTAAACTTATATACGTGATTCAACAGTTTTCTTTTGTCGGCCACTTGAAACGGCCCATGCCCTTTTCTTATCTCCCTTTCACTCATAAAGAATTGATAAGAGACTTTAAAGAACTGGAACTTGTCAATTCCTGATACCGTCTAGAAAATGAAAGGTACGGTTGTTTGTTGTGGTACCATTGTTCAAATACCTTAATCTTAGGAAGCATACAATGATCTTATAAAAAGGTACGGTTGTTTGTTGTGGTACCATTGTTCAAATACCTTAATCTTAGG
>NW_013830444.1:0-428 GCF_000517525.1 Limulus polyphemus
AGTATATATAGACCACAACATTGAGTATATATAGACCACATCATTGAGTATGTATGGACCACATCATTGAGTATATATAGACCACAACATTGAGTATATATATAGACCACATCATTGAGTATATATAGACCACATCATTGAGTAGATATATAGACCACATCATTGAGTATATATATAGACCACATCATTGAGTATATATAGACCACAACATTGAGTATATAGGGACAAGATAACTGAGTATATATAGACCACAACATTGAGTATATATAGACCACATCATTGAGTATATATGAACCACATCATTGAGTATATATAGACCACAACATTGAGTATGTATAGACCACATCATTGAGTATGTATAGACCATAACATTGAGTATATATAGACCACATCATTGAGTATGTATAGACCACATCATTGAGTATGTA
>NW_013830445.1:0-428 GCF_000517525.1 Limulus polyphemus
TAAAAATGAGTATTGTGGTTACATATTCGGTAACTAGAGTTACACCTAGGTGTTCGTGGAGTTGTTGTACCAAATAAAGCTATAGATGAGTATGGTGGTTATAAATTCGATAACTAGAGTTACACCTAGGTGTTCATGGAGTAGTTGAACCAAGTAAGGTTAAGGATGAATATGGTGGTTATAAATTCGGTAACTAGAGTTACACCTAAGTGTTCCTGGAATAGTTGTACCAAGTAATGCTAAAGATGAGTATTGTGGTTATAAATTCGGTAACTAGAGTTACACCTATGTGTTCATTGAGTAGTTGTACCAAGTAAGGCTAAATATGAGTAGGGTGTTTATAAATTCTGTAACTAGAGTTACACCTAGGTGTTCATGGAGTAGTTGTACCAAGTAAAGCTAAAGATGAGTATGGTGGTAATGAATTC
>NW_013830446.1:0-426 GCF_000517525.1 Limulus polyphemus
GATGTTCACTAAACCTCTTATGATGCTGGTTATTACAGTCCAAAGTTGAAGATGTTCACTAAATCTCTTATGATGTTGGGTATTACAGTTCAAAGTTGAAGATGTTCACTAAATCTCTTATGATGTTGGGTATTACAGTTCAACGTTGAAGATGTTCACTAAATCTCTTATGATGTTGGGTATTACAGTCCAAAGTTGATGATGTTCACTAAACCTCTTATGATGCTGGTTATAACAGTTCAAATTTGATGATGTTCACTAAACCTCTTATGATGCTGGTTATAACAGTCCAAAGTTGATGATGTTTACTAAACCTCTTATGATGCTGGTTATAACAGTTCAAAGTTGATGATGTTCACTAAACCTCTTATGATGTTGGATATTACAGTCCAAAGTTGATGATGTTCACTAAACCTCTTATGATGT
>NW_013830447.1:0-428 GCF_000517525.1 Limulus polyphemus
AGGGATTCGAACCCGCGACCCTCAGATTGCGAGTCCACCTTAACCACCTGGCCATGCCGGGCCAACTTCCACGGGATCTACCGCTGTTGATAGAAACTTCTCAGCTCTTGTAGATTTCAAGACAAGCCCAACGACGGATGGTACAAGCGCCTCCATGTCTTATGCATCGGCCAGCCAGCAACACATTCTTATTCATGGGAACATCCACAGTATACATCAGGTCAGCTCTCAGTGTCTGAGGTTCGGTGGCATAGTCCATTCTTTTTCTGTGGAACTGGTCATAAATAAATGATCCACAATGCAGTTTACCATGAGTATTGGCAGGGTGGCTGACCACGGGCTGGTTGAAGGAAGACTTTCAAAATTGTCGAGTATGTGATCTTAATTAATTAAAATGCAATGCCAGCGAACTCCGATTAGATAAAAGT
>NW_013830448.1:0-691 GCF_000517525.1 Limulus polyphemus
ACTATAAAGTCAGACAGGTAGTCATATCAAAGATAAGGTACTATAAAGTCAGACAAGCAGTCAGCGACATAATTTTGTTAAACAGTGCAGAATACCTTAACATCAATAAGGACAAGAAAACGTGTCGGCTATATATCTATATCTTAACATTTAATTTACTCGAGGTTTTATCACTATTAAAACACATCCATAAAACAGCACACAATCAATGAACAAAAATATCCAGGTAAAAAGCACGTAAACAAACTGAACGACATTGGTTACTATACCAACGATAAAGTCTGGGATTTGATTCTCAACGGTGGCCAGGGCGTAAATAACGCGTTATGTAGCTTTGCACTAAATACACAAACAAACAAAACTCAATCACTAACACGACGAAACTTAAACGAAAATTGCTAAACTTTTCCTTGTATAAAAACATAAAATATTGATACAGTGAATTACACAAGTAACGTTGTTGATACAGTGAATTACACAAGTAACGTATTGATACAGTGAATTACACAAGTAACGTATTGATACAGTGAATTACACAAGTAACGTTGCGTTACTTGTGTAATTCACTGTATCAATACCTTACTTGTCAAAAGTTCATACCAAGTAATCTTTAATTTATGTGAAAATGGACTTGAAGTTTTAATGAGGACAGAGCGCACTGCATTACTGACTATAGAGTGAATATTTACCC
>NW_013830449.1:0-897 GCF_000517525.1 Limulus polyphemus
AATTGAACTGCGGTCAGAGAGAGACGTATTGTTGAAGTTAACGTCGTTATTATAGTTTGTTATAGCGCGACTGTTGAAGTTGAGTGTATCGTAAAGTTATATTCGGAAAGAATAAACCAGTTTTATTAAGTAAGGACTTGTGTCGCTAAAGTTTCGTCGGAACGAAGTTACGGAAAGTTAATTAACAAACGGAGACGTAACAAATTGGTGTCAGAGAGTGGGATAGAAAAAAAAAGAGAGAAGAAAAATGGAAACGAGAGGCGGAAAATCAAACTACAGCTTAGCAGACTTGATGGCAGCAATACAAGAGCAGCAAAAGAAACAAGAAGAACGAGAAAAGAAACAAGAAGAGAGACAACAACAGCTGCAAGAAAACCTGCAACAGTGGCAGCTCGAACAATAAAATAAACAAGAAGAGAAATTACAGCAGTTGTTTGAAGAAAAAGAAAAGAAACGAGAAGAGAGACAACAGCAGTTGCAAGAAAATCTGCAACAGAAGAACGAGAAATTAAACAAGAAGAGAGATTACAGCAGTTGTTAGAGGAAAAAGAAAAGAAACAAGAAGAAACATTACAGCTGTGGCAACTGGAACAAGAAAGGAAACAGGAAGAAAGTCAGCAGCAACTACAGGAAAATCAACAACAATGGCAAGAGGTAAAAATGGAAAACATTAATAAATTTAAAAGCGAATTAGATACGTTAAAGGACGATCTATTGTCTTTCACACAAGGAGGATACATTGACCATCGACTTAATCAGCCCCAGACAATGACAAGCCCTATCCAGACCCTGCAGCTAAACCCTAATGCAGACATATTCAGTCCCGTTAGAAGTCACATCCCAGATATGAATGTCAGTAATAGGAGTGATCCAGTGCGAAGGAAGCTACAGGAATTC
>NW_013830450.1:0-1174 GCF_000517525.1 Limulus polyphemus
ACCTCTCCATAAAGTCATCACTGGGGTTTATCTACCATAATCACCTCTCCATAAAGTCATCACTACTGTATCTCCAATAGTAACCTCTCTATAAAGTCATCCCTGACGTTTATCTCCCATAATCACCGCTCTATTCTGTCATCACTACTGTACCTCCAATAATAACCTCTCTATAAAGTCATCACTACTGTACCTCCAATAATAACCTCTCTATAAAGTCATCACTACTGTACCTCCAATAACAACCTCTCTATAAATTCATCCATGACGTTTATCTCCCATAATCACCGCTCTACACTGTCATCACTGCTGTACCTCCGATAATAACCTCTCTATACAGTCATCACTGGGGTTTATCTCCCATAATCACCTCTCTATAAAGTCATCACTACTGTACCTCCAATAATAACCTCTCTATAAAGTCATCACTACTGTATCTCCAATAGTAACCTCTCTATAAATTCATCCCTGACGTTTATCTCCCATAATCACCGCTCTACACTGTCATCACTACTGTACCTCCAATAATAACCTCTCTATAAAGTCATCACTGGGGTTTATCTCCCATAATCACCTCTCTATAAAGTCATCACTACTGTATCTCCAATAGTAACCTCTCTATAAAGTCATCCTTACGTTTATCTCCCATAATCACCGCTCTACTCTGTCATCACTACTGTATCTCCAATAGTAACCTCTCTATAAAGTCATCCCTGACGTTTATCTCCCATAATCACCGCTCTACTCTGTTATTACTGACTTATCTCAATTAATCACCTCTCTATACTATGATAACTGCTATACCTCCCATAATCACCTCTCTACACTATGATAACTGCTATACGTCCCATAATCACCCCTCTATACTATGATAACTGCTATACCTCCCGTAATCACCTCTATATATTGTCTTCACTGACGTATCTCATATAATCAATTCTTGACATTTTCATCACTGTTGTACGTCCAATAATCAATTCTTTACATTGTCTTCACTGCTGTATCTTCAATAGTCAACTCTATACACTGTAATAACTGTTGTATCTTCACTAATCACCTCTCTGTACTGTCTTCACTGCTGTATTTTCAATGGCCAACTCTATACAATGTAATAACTGTTGTATCTTCACTAATCAACTCTCTGTACTGTCTTCACTGCTGTATTTTCAATGGC
>NW_013830451.1:0-427 GCF_000517525.1 Limulus polyphemus
TGGAATTATAACACCTAAACAAAGGTTCTGCATTAATGTTAGAACTTGTGCCTTGGTAAGTGTCTAAGGATTAACTCTGAATCCAAGCTTTCTGGAATTATAACACCTAAACAAAGGTTCCTGCATTAATGTTAGAACTTAGTGCCTTGGTAAGTGTCTAAGTATTAACTCTGAATCAAAGCTTTCTGGAATTATAACACCTAAACAAAGGTTCCTGCATTAATGTTAGAACTTAGTGCCTTGGTAAGTGTCTAAGAATTAACTTGAATCTAAGCTTTCTGAAATTATAACACCTAAACAAAGGTTGCTGCATTAATGTTAGAACTTAGTGCCTTGGTAAGTGTCTAAGAATTAACTCTGAATCCAAGCTTTCTGGAATTATAACACCTAAACAAAGGTTCCTGCATTAATGTTAGAACTTAGTGCC
>NW_013830452.1:0-552 GCF_000517525.1 Limulus polyphemus
AGTGGGATTGACCGTCACATTATAACGCCCCCACGGCTGAAAGGACGAGCATTTTGGTGTGACGAGGATTCGAACCCGCGACCCGCAGATTACGAGTCGAGCGCCCTAACCACCTGGCCATGCCGGGCCACTCTCCTAGGTGTTTCATACTTTTATAATCGGATAAATCATAAGATTAGGTTCACTTTTCCTACCATTGAGTACTAATTAATTTATTCAAATAAAGTGATAAAGAAAAGTTGGAAGACATCAAAATTTATTGCATTTTTAACTTTTCTTAGGTACTCTGAAACAACATGAAATTGTTGTATTTAATAAATATCCGTCCAACCAATTATATATATATATATATATTGTAACACCTTCCAACTAATTTTGTATTTTTGTAACACCGGATACAAATATCCGTTCAACCAATTATATATATATTTTATAACACTTTCCAACTAATTTTGTATTTTTGTAACACCGGATACAAATATCCGTCCAACCAATTATATATATATTTTGTAACACCTTCCAACTAATTTTGTATTTTTGTAACACCGGGTA
>NW_013830453.1:0-428 GCF_000517525.1 Limulus polyphemus
AATGTTTCGTCATAGCCCAATATTCTATTATTAATTTATGAAAGTAAAAATAGACTTAACAAGTATCACATATACTGAAACATTTATCAACAAAACTTCAAGATATACAAATATACTATGTATCTTAGGTTATGAAATGCTGACCTGCAGCCCAGTGTAATAATACCTGCAGCATACACTTTTTTAGCATGTTATCAATCACATAGAATAAATCGTTGTAAGCAAAACATAAGGGTCATTTCCTGAGATGGTTCGAGCTAATGTGATAACAGAAACAATCTTTATTTAGAAATCCATATCAAAGTTGACTGTCCGCCATCATGCTGAACATGAAATCTCTTGGCCCTCTAATTACCCGTCTCCTATCGATGTAAAGAATATGACTGCTGGCTTTTGAAACTAATTATGTAGAATAGGACTGCTAGCTG
>NW_013830454.1:0-1093 GCF_000517525.1 Limulus polyphemus
TATACAGCTTTCTGCTCCTCTGTCCATCCGTTCATTTCTGCCAGGAGCTCAAATTGTGCTCTATATGCTTTCCATGGTGCCTTCCTATCTAGTTCCTGTGGCTTCCTTCATACTAGATCACCCCTATTGCTGACACTCATGTCTGGAATGTGACTTCTAACAGGACTGAAGATGTCTGCATTAGGGTTTAGCTGTGGGGCCTGGAATGGGCTTCCAGTTGTCTGGGGCTGATTAAGTCGATGGTTAATGTATCCTCCTTGTGTAAAAGACAATAAATCATCCTTTAATGTATTTAATTCGCTCTGAAATCTACTAATGGTTATCATTTGTAATTCTTGTTTCCTTTCTTGTTCCAGTTGCCACTGCTGTAGTCTCTCTTCTTGTTTCTTTTGTGGTTCTTTTTTGTTTCTTTTCTCGTTCTTCTTGTTTCTTGTGCTGTTCTTGTATTGCTGCCATCAAATCTGCTAAGCTGTAGTTTGACTTACCACTTCTCGTTTCCATCTTCTTTTTTTTTGTCTCACTCTCTGAAACCAGTTTGTTACGTCTTACGTTTGTTAGTTTCCCGTAAAAATTTCCGAAGAACTTCAGCGATACAAGTCTTCTCTTATATAAAACTAGTTTATTCTTTCTGAATACAACTTTGCAATACACTTAATTTCCACAAGCACTTTAATTTAAACACACGCTATAATTCACAACGATTCACGTGCTTTACTTACGGTCACCACCGCTCGCTTGACTCAATTATCTGTCTATCTGCAATTATATATGCCGTCCTTCTCGCTCCGCTTTATTTGCCGGGCTTACATACAAAAATAGAGGGCGTCTGGCAAACACTAGAATTACCAGGAACAGTCATGATCCTTCTAAAAACTCATGACGTGTTGCAAGAGTCACGCGACGTCCGCTGTCGTAACAATATATATATAGGAGTCTGGTTAAAATTTGTGGGGAATTATAACTATAAGTTATACAATAACACGTTTAATAGTCACATGTTTTTCAGACATGATATTGTTGCGTCAGCGAGTCACATGACTACTGTGACGCCACGTTTCTAGAACTATCCTGCACCTTGGCGAATGCTCTAGTA
>NW_013830455.1:0-763 GCF_000517525.1 Limulus polyphemus
CTAGCCTACTAAACTTTTCCAGTCTATAAAACTTGTCTACTAAGCTATGCCAATCTGTAAAACTAACCTACTAAACTTTTTCAATCTGTAAAACTGGTCAACTAAACTCTTTCAATCTGTAAAACTGGTCTACTGAGCTATGCCAGTCTGTAAATGTAGCTAGTTTACTGAACTATGTCGATATTTAAAACTAGTCTACCGAGCTATGATAATCTGTAAATCTAATAATCTAAAATATACAAGTCTGTAAAATTAGTCTGTTGGACTATGTTTGTCTAGTGAATTACTTTAACATGTGTAACTCAATGCGCGGAGCTAATCTACTGAGCTATGCCAGTCTGTGAATGTAACTAATGTACTGAGCTATGCAAGTTTGTAAGTGTAACTGATATACTGAGCTATGCCAGTCTATAAATGTAACTAATCTATTGAGTTATGCCAGTCTGTCTTAGTCTTAGTCTTAGTTCCTCCCGTTCCGTTGGGAACATTGGTCAGCGAGACCTCGCCATCTGCCTCTGTCATGAGCGGTCTCCACCGCTTGGTCAAAGTTAGATCCACCAGTTCCAAATCCTCTTTAAAAGTTCTTTGCCATGTCTTCTTTGGCTTTCCTCTACCCCTTCTCAAATTTGGCGGCACCCACTCCATGGATTTATTTGCTGGTCTTGATACCGGCATTCTCAGTACATGTCCTGCGAATCTAAGTCTTCTCTTATTAACAGATTCTTGCAGGTCCCTTTGGCCTGTCCTTCGCAAAACTTCTTCA
>NW_013830456.1:0-427 GCF_000517525.1 Limulus polyphemus
GATATTTTGTATTGTTAAAGATACGACATAACAATAAAATAGATCGATATTTTGTATTGTTAAAGATACAACACAATAAAATAGATCAATATTTTGTATTGTTAAAGATACTACATATCAATAAAATAGATCAATATTTTGTATTGTTAAAGATACTACATATCAATAAAATAGATCGATATTTTGTATTGTTAAAGATACGACATAACAATAAAATAGATCGATATTTTGTATTGTTAAAGATACTACATATCAATAAAATAGATCAATATTTTGTATTGTTAAAGATACTACATAACAATAAAATAGATAAATATTTTGTATTGTTAAAGATACTACATATCAATAAAATAGATAATATTTTGTATTGTTAAAGATACTACATAACAATAAAATAGATCGATATTTTGTATTGTTAAAGATACGA
>NW_013830457.1:0-830 GCF_000517525.1 Limulus polyphemus
GTCCTCTGGACTGAAGTAATGTACATTCATGATTAATGAAAGGTTATCTTAGTTACTTAGTGTAATATTAGTGAGGTTCACAATCAAATTATCAGGATTAAACCTATCAGAAAAGTTGTTAGTCAATTTGCTCAGCTTCACATTTTGGACATGTTCAATTCTGGCGATGTATTCCCCCACGGTCCCAATGAACCTCCACACCAAATTTGGTGAAGGTCCGTTTACAGGAGGCGAAGTAGTAGTAAAAAAACATCCATAAAACCGCAAAATGTAAAACTAAACATTTGTGTGGACCTAATTAACATCCATACCAAATTAGGTGAAGATTCATCTGCAGGAGGTGAGGTAGTGGTAAAAAAATACACAAATGCAAAACATAAAATTTGTATGTATCTCCCCATGGACACAATGAACCTCCATACCAATTTGGTGAAGATCCATCCACACCATGTGAAGTAGTTACATGGACATACAACAGGCAGTACAATAATATTTATATAGAAGTAGTTACATGGACAAACAACAGACACTATTATTATATTTATATGGATATTGCTTTGTAATGACATTATAGCAGAATATAAAACTTGTGTTAATGGTTATCGAGTCCATCTTTGACGTGACAGTGTTCACACAATAGTTCACACGTTTAATCGAATGGACCAATGAGGTGATCATCAGCTAGTTGTATTTTTTGTTTTATTTTTCCATTGGCTGAATCACATTCTGAAAGGTAGTGCTAGAATTACGAGTCTCAAATTACCTTCCAATCAAATTCATGGAATTTATGTTATCAATGCATATGTTATCGCAATGTCTCTCATATAATG
>NW_013830458.1:0-624 GCF_000517525.1 Limulus polyphemus
AAAAAATTTATATACACTTTCAATGATTATAAATGCAATGTTTATTAAGGTATATCTAAGTTTTATAATTCAAGTTAAAGAAGACAAGTGTAGAATATTTTAGAGCCCACAACTCACTGAACTTTCTTTCTTTACAGGTGCAACTGATTTGAAGTAATGGCAGAAGCAAGACTAAGCTTTGAGAAAAGGAAATTTGTCCTAAAGTGCTACTGGAAGTGCGAGAACGTAGCTGAAGTGCAAAGACTGTTCAGAAGGGAGTTTCAAACAAATCCACCTACTCGACTCACCATTACTCGCATGAGAGATAAGTTTTAAGCAGATGGAACTGTTCAAGATGTCCATAAAGAGCGTTCTGGAAGACCGCGGTCGTCCACCAGTCCTGCAAAAGAAGCAGGGCTGCTGGAAAGTCTCCACCGATCTCCAAGAAATTCGAGAGCAATTTGGAGATGAGTTTTATTTCCAGCAAGATGGAGCACCTCCCCACTACCATCGTGATGTAAGTACCTACAACTCTGTGATGGATTTGGCGAACAGGTAGCATTGAATTCCCCCCACGTTCATCAGACCTCATACCACTAGACTTTTTTTTTTATGGAGATACCTCAAAGATAAGGTTTATAGCAC
>NW_013830459.1:0-542 GCF_000517525.1 Limulus polyphemus
TTTCAGTTTTTAGAATTTACTCCAAAACTTTGGATCAGAGACATTTCGCAATAAGAGTGAATATTAGTCATGAGTATTTTACTAAACTAATTATTTGTCAGGCGGTAAATGAAAGTTATTTTGGCTTTACAAGAATATTTATAACGATATAAGATTAGAAAAATCTTGTTCAGGTGATTTTTTTACATAAATGTGACAAGCATTTTATAAATCCTAGCCATATCAATAATTCAAGCTTCGTTACACAAATGAAGTTCACTGTAGAATAATGATGAAAATACAAAATTCTAAATTAATAATTGTTTTTCATTGAGGCCTTGTATAGCCTGATGGTTACGGTGCTCGATTCCCAATATACAGGAGCGAAACCCGTCGTTGAACATCCACTTTCTTTCAGCCTTGGAAGTGTTATAAAGTGACAGTGAACCCAACTATTCGTTGGTTGCGAAACCCGTCGTTGAATATCCACTTTCTTTCAGCCTTGGAAGTGTTATAAAGTGACAGTGAACCCAACTATTCGTTGGTTGCGAAACCCGTCGTTG
>NW_013830460.1:0-1051 GCF_000517525.1 Limulus polyphemus
CTAACTATTTACTGTCATACCTTTCTAACTAGTTACTATCATACCTTTCTAACTATTTACTGTCATACCTTTCTAACTAGTTACTGTCATACCTTTCTAACTAGTTACTATCATACCTTTCTAACTAGTTACTGTCATACCTTTCTAACTAGTTACTATCATACCTTTCTAACTAGTTACTGTCATACCTTTCTAACTAGTTACTATCATACCTTTCTAACTAGTTACTATCATACCTTTCTAACTACTTAATATCATACCTTTCTAAATAGTTAATATCACACCTTTCTAACCAGTTAATATCATATCTTTCTAACAATTTACTTATCATACTTTTCTAACTAGTTAATATCATACCTTTCTAAATAGTTAATATCACACCTTTCTAACCAGTTAATATCATACCTTTTTAACTATTTACTTATCATACTTTTCTAACTAGTTAATATCATACCTTTCTAGTTAGAAAGGTATGATATTAACTAGTTAGAAAGGTGTGATAGTGACTAGTTATATTAACTAGTTAGAAAGGTATGATATTAACCAGTAAATAGTTAGAAAGGTGTGATATTAACTAGTTAGAAAGGTATGATAGTAAATAGTTAGAAAGGTATGATAGTAACTAGTTAGAAAGGTATGATAGTAACTAGTTAGAAAGGTGTGATAGTAGTTAGAAAGGTATGATATTAACTAGTTAGAAAGGTGTGATAGTAGTTAGAAAGGTGTGATAGTGACTAGTTAGAAAGGTATGATATTAACTAGTTAGAAAGGTATGATATTAACTAGTTAGAAAGGTGTGATAGTGACTAGTTAGAAAGGTATGATCATACCTTTCTAACTAGTTAATATCATACCTTTCTAACTAGTCACTATCACACCTTTCTAACTACTATCACACCTTTCTAACTAGTTAATATCACACCTTTCTAACTAGTCACTATCACACCTTTCTAACTAGTTAATATCATACCTTTCTAACTATTTACTGTCATACCTTTCTAACTAGTCACTATAACACCTTTTTAACTTGTCACTATCACACCTTTCTAAC
>NW_013830461.1:0-427 GCF_000517525.1 Limulus polyphemus
AGTCACATGACCGGAACTGTTGTGAAACTTAGAAGAGGTAACTAGGCACCCCGGGATGTTGGTTTAGAGTAGGGTTGTTTTGTTCAATTAAGATGTAAGAATGTGAATGTGGTAAAACATTAAAATTTCGCAACAATTTGTTAGTGAACAATAATGATAATATATCTGCAAATAGTAACATATATAATTTACTCGTTGACATGAATAGTTGTGGGAATAAAGTTTCAGTTATATTTTGTTCGTAACCATCTTTATTGGAATCCAAAGAAACACGCAACATATTTCAAGTAGACATTCCGCCCTCACGATACAAAATAGAAAAAAAATCTTACCCCATAAAGCAGCATTACTTGTTTATTCTATATAAAAAATGCCCATCTACCTCAGGCTCTTTTTAATGCCCACCTACGTTAGGCTCTACTTAATG
>NW_013830462.1:0-429 GCF_000517525.1 Limulus polyphemus
TTAATAAAATTTATCATGTACTATTTTAGTTCTTAGTTGTCTATGTTTTAACAAACTTTATCGTGTGCTTTTTACCTATTAGTTGTCTATGTTCTTTAAAAACTTTATCATGTGCTGTTTAGTTCTTAGTTGTCTATGTTCTTTAATACATTTTATCATGTGTTGTTTAGTTCCTAGTTGTCTATGTTCTTTAAAAAACTTTATCATGTGCTGTTCAGTTCTTAGTTGTCTGTGTTCTTTAAAAACTTTATCATGTTCTGTTCAGTTCTTAGTTGTCTATGTTCTTTAAAAAACTTTATCATGTGTTGTTTAGTTCTTAGTTGTCTATGTTCTTTAATAAACTTTATCATATGCTGTTCAGTTCATAGTTATCTAGGTTCTTTAAAAATCCTTTATCATGGGCTCTTTAGTTCTTAGTTGTCTATGTTC
>NW_013830463.1:0-426 GCF_000517525.1 Limulus polyphemus
GAGGTTTGCAGCTTTCAAACACTTGAATACTTCCTCTAGCCAGGACATTTCCTCATCAAACATTGTTGTAAATACAATGACATCATCCAGGTACAATAGGGCTATCCTCCATTGGAGGCCTTCCAGTACACTTTCCATCAGCCTCTGAAATATTGCTGGAGCATTGCTATGCCCGAATGGCATCACACGATATTGCCAGAGACCTTGACCATAACTAAATGCAGTCTTAGGTTTACCTGCTTCAGCCATTTTCACTTGATGGAAACCCGACTTTAAGTCCAGAGTTGAAAACCACCTGGCTCCACACAGAGCATCAAGAGTATCATCAATTCTTGGCAGTAGGTATGTGTCTTTTTTGGTTATACTGTTAAGAGCCCTGAAGTCCACACAGCAACGTTGGGTCCCATCCTTCTTCTGGACTAACAC
>NW_013830464.1:0-707 GCF_000517525.1 Limulus polyphemus
ACTCTGTACTGTCAATAAGAAGACACAATATTCCAACGATAATGTGTACTGTCAGTAAGAAAACACAAGATTTAGCAATAATGTGTCCTGTCAATAAGAAGACACAAGATTTTACGATACTGTGTACTGTCAATAAGAAGACTCAAGATTTAACGATACTGTGTACTGTCAATAAGAAGACACAAGATTTAACGATACTGTGTACTGTCAATAAGAAGACACAAGATTTAACGATAATGTGTACTGTCAGTAAGAAAACACATTATTTAACAATAATGTGTCCTGTCAATAAGAGGACACAAGATTTAACGATACTGTGTACTGTCAATAAGAAGACACAAGATTTAACGATACTGTGTACTGTCAATTAGAAGACACAAGATTTAACGATACTGTGTACTGTCAATAAGAAGACACAATATTCAACGATAATGTGTACTGTCAGTAAGAAAACACAATATTTAACAATAATGTGTCCTGTAGTGTCTTTTTATTGAGGATTTAACGATACTGTGTACTGTCAAAAAAGCACAAGATTTAACGATACTCTGTACTGTCAATAAGAAGACACAAAATTTAACGATACTCTGTACTGTTAATAAGAAGACACAATATTCAACGATAATGTGTACTGTCAGTAAGAAAACACAATATTTAACAATAATGTGTCCTGTCAATAAGAAGACACAAGATTTTACAATACTGTG
>NW_013830465.1:0-427 GCF_000517525.1 Limulus polyphemus
AGAAGCTTTAAAAGTGGAGCAGAGGCCAATTTTTCCTTGAAAGAATGCTGGCAAGAAAGTGTCCATTCAAACTTTTGGCCTTTTTTAGTCAAATCATGTAGTGGAGTAGCTATAGTTGCAAAGTCCTTCACAAACTTGCGGTAGTAAGTACAGAGTCCCAAGAAACTTCTTAGCTCTCCCACATTGTCTGGTGTTGACCAGTCATGCACTGCTTTCACCTTATCAGGATCAGTTTGTACACCATTCTCACTAACAATGTGGCTTAAGTAAAGCACCTATTTCTGGAACAAATGACATTTCTTGGGATGGAGTTTGAGGTTTGCTGCTTTCAAACGCTTGAATACTTACTCCAGCCGGGACATTTCCTTGTCAAAAGTTGTTGCAAATACAATGACATCGTCCAGGTACACTAGAGCTATCCTCCATT
>NW_013830466.1:0-428 GCF_000517525.1 Limulus polyphemus
AATACTGTGTACTGTCAATAAGAAGACACAAGATTTAACAATTTTGTGTACTGTCAATAAGAAGACACAAGATTTTACAATACTATGTACTATCAAAAAGAAGACAAGATTTAACAATACTGTGTAGTATAACTAACAAGCCTCAAGATTTAACAATACTGTGTACTGTCAATAAGAAGACACAAGATTTAACAATTCTTTGTACTATCAATAAGAAGACAAGATTTAACGATACTGTGTACTATCACTAACAAGCCAAAAGATTTAACGATACTATGTACTGTCAATTAGAGACTCGAGATTTAACAATACTGTCTACTGTCAATAAGAAGACAATAGATTTAACAATACTATGTACTATCAAAAAGAAGACAAGATTTAACAATACTGTGTACTATCGCTAACAAGCCACAAGATTTAACGATACT
>NW_013830467.1:0-330 GCF_000517525.1 Limulus polyphemus
CTGTGACGTAGATATAATAAACCAGTCTACATTCTGTGAAGTAGATATAATAAACCAGTCGACATTCTGTGACGTAGATATAATAAACCAGTCTACATTCTGTGACGTAGATATAATAAACCAGTCGACATTCTGTGAAGTTGATATAATAAACCAGTCTACATTCTGTGACGTAGATATAATACACCAGTCTACATTCTGTGACGTAGATATAATAAACCAGTTGACATTCTGTGACGTAGATGTAATAAACCAGTCTACATTCTGTGAAGTAGATATAATAAACCAGTCGACATGCTGTGACGTAGATATAATAAACCAGTCTACATT
>NW_013830468.1:0-426 GCF_000517525.1 Limulus polyphemus
AAAGTCTCTTAATTTTACGGGACGTATCTTCTTCCGTACTGGTCTCCGTCTCATTGATTTCTGCTTCATGTGGGGTTCATCCGTTTCATCAGTAAATGTCCAATCATCGGTAACAGTCACATCAGTGGTAGTAACTTCACCAAGAGCTTCACCATTTCCCCTCTCATAACTGAGTAGAGTTTCTTCTTCGATGGTGGTTTCTTCAGGTGGCACGTCTTCAGCAGCGTCATTTGTTCTGTTTTCCACTTCGTCCCAACTGAAATGTCCTGGACCGTGATAACGCCAAAGCCTGTTGGCATGCACCACTTTTGGTTTACCTCGCCGACCACATTTTACCCGGAAAGTCACGTCTGAGAGACGATCCACTATGTCGTATGGGCCTTCCCATGGAGATGACAACTTAGGAGACTTCCCTTTGGTCTTCCT
>NW_013830469.1:0-670 GCF_000517525.1 Limulus polyphemus
ACAATCGTTCTATCTTCTCCTTGGTCTTCCTCTCTTCCTTCTCCCCTCCACCTCCATATCCAAAACCCTCTTGCCTATATAATCATCTTCCCTCCTCATCACGTGCCCATACCACTGCAATCTTCTCTGCAAAGACTTCATTAGAACTAACAGTTATATGCTGTTAGTTCTAATGAAGTCTTTGTTTTATGCTGTTAGTTCTAATGAAGTCTTTGTTTTATGCAAAGACTTCATTAGAACTAACAGTTTTGTACTGTTAGTTCTAATGAAGTCTTTGTTTTATACTGTTAGTTCTAATGAAGTCTTTGTTTTATGCTGTTAGTTCTAATTTGGTCTTTGTTTTGTGCTGTTAGTTCTAATGTGGTCTTTGTTTTGTGCTGTTAGTTCTAATGAAGTCTTTGTTTTATGCTGTTAGTTCTAATGAAGTCTTTGTTTTATGCTGTTAGTTCTAATGTAGTCTTTGTTTTGTGCTGTTAGTTCTAATGAAGTATTTGTTTTATGCTGTTAGTTCTAATGTGGTCTTTGTTTTGTGCTGTTAGTTCTAATGAAGTCTTTGTTTTGTGCTGTTAGTTCTAATGAAGTCTTTGTTTTATGCTGTTAGTTCTAATGAAGTCTTTGTTTTATGCTGTTAGTTCTAATGTAGTCTTTGTTTATGCTGTTAGTTCTAATG